>NC_134700.1:223221976-223319476 GCF_043290135.1 Rhipicephalus microplus
TTTTTTTCCAAACTTCGTCCTCTGACTCTTTACCTTCGTCGTACCTCCGAAGGCAATCCATTGAATCTCTGCGATGCCACATATTTGTTTAGATTTCGTCGGATACGAGAAGTACAACAAATACGTGGCTAAGAACGTGCTGGGACAGTTCGTGTACCTGTTTGCCGAAGGTGAGCCTAAGCTAATTTCAAATGAGCAGAGAATTTCGTGGTCGGTTAAAAGCTTGTTTGGCCGAAATGACCATGATAGCTAGTTTTAAAAAGTGTATGAATAAGTAAAGATTGTGTAACAGGCTGACCGCAAAATTCTTATAATTTCCTGGTTTTATTGTTGTGACTTTTAAAGGGTCCCTGCCACAAAATGGTCAAAAACGCTGCATATCAGTAGTCGAGACTCCTGTAGACGCGTGAGCCGAACATTATAGCGAAGCACACCACCTGGAATTCATAACTAATAATCAAAGTCAGCCAAGAAACACTTCATCTTCTCTGTATAAATGATGCGATATAAACAAATGGCTGCACCACATATCCGAACTTCAGTGTGGTTGGCTGATTTCATTAGCGGGAGATCCGTAGTCACCGTGGTCGCCGCAAGATGCCGCCACATGCCCGCTGGCTCGCTTGCGATGACACAAAGAAAGCACCGCGTTCAAGAAAAAAAAATAAAGTGACCAATGTCCTTACGCGCGCTGATGAAGGGACGCATCTTCCTGCCTCTTGACATCCCTCTACCTGCGTAGCTTTAAGCGCGTTCGATGGCACGATAGTAGAGAGAATAGCGCTTCAAGTGTTCGAGAACTGCCTGTAACTCCGCTCGTACTAGACGGATACTAAAATTTTTGCGCCTTGTGGTTTGCGAAGGGACATGCGCCAATAGGGAGACTGTCACTACGACTCAGGAAACGTGTTGCAGAGTCCCATTAAGAGATGATGGGTTCCCCATGTTCACCAATACTCAAAACAGAACTCGCAGTTTGATATGGCCCAAGTAGGACATGAGAAAGTTTGTAAACAGTCTTTGTATTCCCGAGTTTACCTTGGCGTAAAACTGAAGAAAAAGTATCATTCAGTTTTTTCTCGTGCAGCATTGTGGCTCATATGAAATACATACATACATACATACATACATACATACATACATACATACATACATACATACATACATACATACATACATACATACATACATACATACATACATACATACATACATGCATGCATACATACATACATACATACATACATACATACATACATACACATACATGCATGCATACATACATACATACATACATACATACATACATACATACATACATACATAATTCGCTTGTTCGATACCAGTACGGTTAAAATCCTTCAGAAACTTTCTTTTCGGAAGTGTGCCCGTCGAAATCACGAACTAAATGTACAAGCTGAGACCAGTTGCAGAAATATAAACCACTAGGCTTGATCATTGCACAGTAGGCTCGTTCAGGGGGCACAAACGATAATCGCTCTCAAAGAACACGAGTTATCACAGTACAGCATAGTGCGGTCATATCCATTTGCTCTTGATATGGAAAAAAAAATATATCGAACCAATCTAAGGCGGCGGTGAACTTCTGTTCTTGTTTCAAGTGCATTGCCTTCGTAAAGACTTCGCGTAAACATAGTGACTTGTATCGATTTCAGACAGCGGGTGCTGCAAGCGATGGTTTTGCTGCACGCGGCGCTGCTTTGCGATGAAGGTCATGGACTACCGCAACGTCGAGGTTATGCGATTTGTTCGGCCGCTGAGGTGCGACTATTGCTGTGCTTTCTGCTGCCTGCAGGTGAGTCAGCTGCACAGACTATGCAAATACACTGATAGAATATATATATATATATATATATATATATATATATATATATATATATATATATATATATATATATATATATATATATATATATATATATATATATATATATGGGATATGGCACAACGGGAGCGTTGTCAACAAGGATAAATATATTTATTTCCCAACAGTTTCGGGAGGGGACCTCCCTTCATCAGCCTGATGAAGGGAGGTCCCCTCCCGAAACTGTTGGGAAATAAATATATTTATCCTTGTTGACAACGCTCCCGTTGTGCCATATCCCATACCTTCACGAAGACTAACTGGCCCATTGAATTATTACTCCCACTATATATATATATATATATATATATATATATATATATATATATATATATATATATATATATATATATATATATATATATATATATATATATATATATATATAGTGTCCCATTTCTTCCTCTTGTTATCGTGCTATTAGATTGGATCAACGCAATCCACGCCCACGGTGTTCGAGAAGCTTCAGAACTGCAGTAGTAGATCATTTTGTTGAGATTACTCGCACAATGCGAACATTACAAATTATTCTGGAAACTACATGGCAGCTAGTGATAGTGCTGGAGTATTCGACGGCGCATATACGAATGCCGACGTGCTTCGACACTTGTTTGTGGATGGACAGCCGACGCTCCGCTCGCTGCTATCAGTGGCGGTGTGTATCGCCGTAACAACGCCTCCTTTATTTCATTCAATACCAGTGCGAACGCACACTCTTCAACGGGAGACGTCGGTCCGTTTTAGTTCAAAAGAATGGTCGTGATGCGACCTCACATGAGGTGCACCGCTGCTTGCATCACACGTCCATCCGAGCATTTTTCCGCGGAGACGCGATAGACGTGTGTCCCTCTTCAATACTTTTGCCAGATTTGTTCCTTCATGCTCCTCCTTTGTGGCTGGAAGCATTGCCGCCGCCACCTCACAGCGTTAGTTATGCAGTGGGGTCACCGTGACGCGTCCCCACTGTTTGTCCGCATAGCGCCACGAACGGCGGCATGCTATATCTCAAAACACCGTATAACTTACCGAGCCAGCGTCACCGCCAACATAGTGATAACGAAGAATGCTGGACGCCATCCCACGGATTTGTACACAACTGAACCAAAAAATCACAGCATATTCACGGAGTGAATGATGATGAGTGGGAAGAAGCATTCGTCAGTCCGTCCGCGCTTCCGTCCGTTGGTTCATTCTTGCTTCCGTCCGTCCGTGCATCCACCTGTTCGTCCGTGTGCCCGTGCGTGTGGCCGTCCATGCGTCCGTCCGTCTGCCCATGCATCTGTCTGTCTGTCCAACCGTCCATCCACTTAATGAACACTCTTGCATCTTCTATATTCATCATATAGAAGTACCACTGCCCAGCAGACATTCCAAGGACTAAACGAGAGGTGGCACGGCCGAACTAGAAGAGCGGCACGCGCGCACTCTCTTACCGCCGGTGTTTCATGTCTAGTTTCCCCATTTCACCACCACTAGTTTATGGAAATGCGGCCCAACCCTCGCCAAAGCTTGCTAAAACCAAGGAGGCTACGCCCAGCGAGTTTAACGTGGCATCCTTTTCTGGTCGAATAGTGCTCAAAGTGCGTCCTTCTGTCACAAGTTTTTTTTTGTAAGCATCAAATTCGAGGCAAATTTTATTGAAGATTAAGCCACTGATACTCGTCTCTGTAAGTTATTTTATAAAAACAGTTATCTTTTTATTTATGATTAACGTGTCCGGGTTTCCTCCTGAATTGATAAGGGTGTGCGCATGCCGCTCCTCAAGTCCGGCCGTGGAGGTGGCTACCTACTACTACTACTACTACATATATCACAGACGCACGACCTACGGCTTAGGGAGCTTCGCCCTCAAAATTACTCTATATTGTTCCCGTCATAAAGTACTGCATGAGGAGCTCTCTTACCCATGACCGCAAAGCACATGCGAAGGCTCGGCGATGGGCGAGAGCAGGAAATGGCTTGAGAAAAGGTGAACGGCTGAATCGGGCGCATTCGGCTGGCATTGATAAAAAGAGGAGGCGCTGGCCGTAATCTGACCTTCCGTTTATCTTTCACAAGTTCGGCCAAATAAACAGTTTCATCTTGGACCTGCAGTTTGTTGCCTTCGTCTACGTCACGACTCCATGACAATAATACGCGTAAAATTTAGAAAAAAAATTCTGTAGACATAGAACTCAAAGCCCACATCCCCGTGCTACGCCAACAAAGGGGAGAAAGGAGCGCCTAACACTGATTCCGGCTACACTGTGTTGTATTATGTTTTATTGAAGGATCACAATTACTGCTGAATATATAGCGGAAGATAAAGCTTACGAAACGCAATGATCCGCAATGTTTGCATAGTGTATATTAGCGTTACCTCTCAGTCTGAACAATGCGGCAGTTAGCTAATTTAATGCATATGCGAAAGCAACTCGTTGAACTGCTAACTTCACAAACACTCGAGAGCAATCCAGCGTTATAAACACGAAGCTGTCTGCTAACGCAAACATGCACTGGTTATGGTTATACGGCACGGTGTTCGCGAACATATCATGCAGAACTTGAGATGCAGGCAATACATCAGAAGAATGGTTCATCGAAAATTGTTGCCCATAGTAAACTTAAGAACATCAGTGAACGTGAGGTGAGGTGCACGACCGTTCCTGTTATCTATTGACGAATGCTCTAGTAGAGTGCCTCTTCCTCTCTTCCTAGCTGCATAGCACGCTTCAAAAAAAAAAAAAAATGGTGGTTTTACTTTTGCTCACTATGATTGTCGCATGTTCGTCTCCGCAGCCTCGACCGCATTTGCGTTAATTTCTAGAGGCCCGGGTACCATGCGATGTAAGTGCGTGCTAAAAGACGTCATATTGTAGAAATTTCCAGATATTTCCACTACAACTTACCTCATAATATAATAGTTTCAGGACACAAAACATAAGATATAAGAGATTGGCAGATCCCACGTACTGTGGGAATCAATGATATGCGAAGCACGAATGAGGAAGGTTAATACGTCACTTTAAAATGACCACAACATTACGAGGTGGACGTAAATTATGCCGTAGATAACTTACATGCCAGGACTATCATATTCGGATACCGTTCCAGTTATCTATTGACGAATGCTCTAGTAGAGTGCCTCTTCCTCACTTTCTAGGTGCATAGGACGCTTCGAAAAAAAAAATGGTGGTTTTACTATTGCTCACTATGATTGTCACATGTTAATCTCCACATCCTCGACCACATTCACGTTAAATTGTAGAGGCCCGGGTACCATGCAATGTAAGTGCATGCTAAAAGACGTCATATTGTAGAAATTTCCAGATATTTCCACTACAACTTACCTCATAATATAATAGTTTCAGGACGCAAAACATAAGATGTAAGAGATTGGCAGATCCCACGTACTGTGGGAATCAATGATATGCGAAGCACGAATGAGGAAGGTTAATACGTCACTTTAAAATGACCACAACATTACGAGGTGGACGTAAATTATGCCGTAGATAACTTACATGCCAGGACTATCATGTTCAGATGTGTCATTTACATTCGTCGTCTATTCGCGTCATGTGATACAAAATTTAGTATCTGTAGAGCTAGCGAAACCACTACGAGCACGCATATCATGATTATCATGTTTGGACGTGTCATTCACTTTAGTTGTCTATTCACATCACATGATACCAAATATGGCATATGTTGTCATGTTTTACATGACACGCATATCATGATTATGATGTTTGGACTTGTCATTTACCTTCGTGGTGAATTCACGTCACGTAATACCAAATTTTGTAAATGTGGAGCTAGCAAAACGGCCACGAGCACACCATAAGGGTAGCTTGTAGTCATGTTTTACATGACACGCATATCATAATTATCATGTTTGAACGTGTCATTTACCTTCATCGTCTATTCGCGTCATGTCATACCAAATTTGGTGTATGTGAAGCCAGCGAAACGACCGCGAGCGCACTATGAGCGTGGCGTGTAGTCATGACTAGTCAACATGAAAACCATGACATGCATGTCATGATTTCTACGCTATGGTCACTTATGCTTGCCATGCAGTCATATCGTACCATGCAAGTTTTGCAAAATGCCATGTGAACGAAACCATCACAAGGGTATCAAAACCATGAAATGTAAATCATGACATTCACGACATACATGTCCAAATTTTCATGTTCTTACAAGTCAATTATGCTCGTCATACAATGATGTTATACCATGCCAAGTTTGGTATCGATACCATTATTGAAACGGCCAGGAGACCTAAAGTCGCAGGCGACTAGATAGATAGATAGATAGATAGATAGATAGATAGATAGACAGATAGATAGATAGATAAATAGATAGATAGATAGATAGATAGATAGATAGATAGATAGATAGATAGATAGATAGATAGATACGCTCAAAGTCGCCGAAGTTCGCTAAGAAATGCTTCGCATTTACACAAATTTAGGTGCATTCCTGGTCAGTCACTCAGGTTAGTCACAAAGATGCTACTCAACTTAAGTATACGTAAGGGAAAGCCACATTAGTAGCTGTTATATAGGGAACAGACGATAAAAGAAAGACGCAATAACGAAAGCGTAGGCGGGTTATTATGTGCGTACTTTGAGTCTTAAAAGTTACTATTTATCGTCTCTATCAGCACCAGATCGATGCTCAACAAATCTTAAATGGTCCGAAACGCAGTTTCTTATCAAGGCCGATAAGCACGTCCTTCAATGCATCGCGACAGACCTGTCGTGTACTCAAATAATACCGTAAAATGTGTCACTATAACTGCTCGTGTTGCTGTTTCCGCAGTACATCGAGGTGCAGGCACCGCCCACAGTCACCATCGCATACCTGTACCAGGACTGGTCGCCCTTTTTTCCTTCGTACACGGTCTACGATCGCCAGTGCAATCCGATGATCTCCATCGCAGGCCCGTTCTGCACGCAGACTTTCTTCTACTGCTTGGAAGCCAAGTTCGAGGCAAGCGCTCTCCTCGTAATCAGCATGATTGGCTTAATGAACGCTGGCGTCGTTCTATTAGGTTATATTATGTGCGACGTGGTAATGATACAACAGCGCTGTTCTGATTAAATTATCTTCCCGCTTCGAATAATTGTATTGGGGCAGCTGGAGTACAGGACTTCTTGTCTAGTGTCTTATCCGTACCCGAGATATAGTTTACCGTAAGCGTGATAGTGAGGGTCAAGGGAATTGCGTTACCGTGCAGCAAGTGTTCTTTCGGTACAACGTCTTATAGTTTAGCGGGATAGTGTTCACTTGGTTTACGTGCCCCGGCTGCTATGCTGGCGCCACCTATCAGAAGGTTAATAAGTTATTGAACAGTGAAAAGGAAAAGAAAACGAGAATGTTTTCCTGTGTCACCGCGTAAAGCAATGCTACAAGTTTATTTTAGTAATTGTAAAAGTAAATAAATATGAACCATGCACCACGCGCGAAAACATTTATGATGCCGATTTGTTTACATCGATGTGCTAGTTAGGCCTAAAGATTTTTAAAATAGGAAGCTATTCAAAAACCACGCAAACTTATCCGTATTACTCGGTCATCGAAGCTAACTGAAGGCAAGCGAAGCCATTTTATACTGACGTTTGCTGCGAACGAAGTGAATCTTTCAACAGCAGCACCGAAATCACCCCGAATTGGGTGTACAAAAGCGCCGCCACGTTTTACGTACCCTACGTACTATACGCTAACACGGTAACGTTAAATCTGAAAAGTAGCGTGCGTACGGTGAGCGGTACAGGTCACGTATGTTTACTGCGCATGCGCATTTCGATCTTGCTATCTCAATAAGTCCGCTATTAGGCTAAGCCCGATGAAATATAACTGTCTATTATTGTTCAGGTATGTATACCGCAGCCGAAAATCGCATAAAATCTGTCATTAACTACTCGCGGAAAATTTTGAAAAAATATTTCTCAGGTTTTGCCGTGAAGCTAGCTTCGTTGCACAGCTACAAAGTTATGTCGTGAACCAGCCTTTGCAAAGCAAAATCCAAATTCTCTTCACCCCGAAACTAAAAAAAAAAAAAGACGTGCAGATTATACGTACCAAGAGAATCGACGTAATGCGAAGCATGCGGAGGGAAGGAGACTGTGGCGCAACCTTTCATTGAGCGAAACGTTATTACATAAGCTCTGGTCAAAAGTTCCCAGGCCATGCTACCTTAGAAATACATGAGCTAGTAGCTTGGGCACTTTTGAACTCTATATGATATATGTTTTATATAACTAGTTGTTTACAGTTACGTAATAATGCCAACGGCAACGTGGGCCTTACAGAAACTGAGAGCGGTAAGGTGATATGTAGCGCTTGTGATTGGGAGGATGGCAGTCCTGGTTGGTGCTACATAGACCAACATCATTGGGCGGCGCTCATGTATACAAATAACATCAACTCGACGTAAGACCCGTATTATAGAAGTACATACATATGCAATATCTGTAAAAGCGAGCGCTGCAACAACGGATGGCGTTTAACCGTCATTATGCCTGCATTAGGGCCATTTACCGAAGCAGTTTTTAGATTTGGCGTAGCTTGTGGTGAAATATTTGATTGGCGCGAATAACGCTTGGGTTCCATTTCTGCTGCTATCCTTGCATTTGTTCTTTGCTTTCTTTCGGCCAACGCTGCCTATGTCAGCTTCTCTTAACGCTGTCGCATTTAAATGACGAGTATCTATTCCCACCATGTCTGGTTAAATATAAAGTGTTGATCACTCCAACCATCAGTGTCTATTCCCGCCGCGACGGTATTTTCACGTTATTCATGATGTGACCAGCCAGACTTGTTCGTCAAATTATCTTACCATCTCATACAAATTTGGGTCTACCCCAAGTTAAGGAAGCTATCACCCAAGACATAGGCAGCTTGATATAAAGACAAACAGACAGACAGACAGACGGACGGACGGACGGACGGACAGACAGACAGACAGACAGACAGACAGACAGACAGACAGACAGACAGACAGACAGACAGACAGACAGACAGAAACACCCAATGTTCCTGGTGTTCGTTAAGAAATGTTTCGCATTTAAAATATTGTAATACATGAAATAAAGTGTGTCCATATAGACCCCCCTTCCTCACTTGCGCTATTCTAGCATGATGCACTTCATATTTTAATTTAGTAGCGCACTACAAAAGGAGCAGACTGATAGCTGAAGGAACGATGCGCACAACAGGCACTGCGTGCGTCGTTTCTTAATATATCAGACTGCTCGTTTTGTTGTGCGCTGTTAAATTGAAATACGAACCAACACCAACTTGTCCCACTGCAGTTTATGATTTACTTTCAATCATATAGTCCGTGTGGTCCTACGAAAGAGTCTTGATGTTTTCATAGCCGAGTAGCAGCTCCGCAAGGCGGATGAGAATTGTCTCATCAATTTTACGAGTAGAAGGAAGCACAAAGGTAGCGGCATTTCATGCTACTGCCTCGCTGCAGAAATATAACAAGTCATGCAACATCTGACCAATGTCTCTACGGAGCCGTTTTTATTTAGAAAGAAGGAATTGGGTAGTTCGGTCTTGATTTGTCTGTCTCTGAACAGGTGCGGACGTTGGGTGGCATCCTGATCGGCATGATCACTAGAGAGACGTCCGGGTTTTCCCGAAGTTTCTATTTGGATGCCGACCGTTTCAACGTCACCTTTCCTCTCGACTTGGACGTGCACGTGAAGGCAGCGCTACTGGCATGCGTCATGCTCATAGTGAGTAATGGTAATAATTTGTGAGATTTTGTGCTCCGAGGTGACCGTACCATTTTGAGGCATTCTACAGTGAGGGGCTTCGGAAATTGCGACCACCAATGGTCAGTAAACGATCCCGATTGTTAGTTGAGGATCCCGGGAACACGTGAGTCCAACATTAGGCAGATACAGTTTAGCGCTAGAGTGATCGCACATGTTGCACGTGTTAAAGAATTGCCATTAGTTGCTGACAGTGCATTTCGGTTTAGCGGGATAGCGTTTACGTGGTTTACGTCCCCAGCTGGGATGGTGGCGCCACCTAGTGGAGGGTGAATAAGTTAAAAAAACTGTGAAAAGAAAAGAAAAGAAAATGTTTGCCTGTATAACCGTGCGAAGCAATGTTACTAGTTTGTTTAGTAATAACAAAAGTAAACAAATGTGACCCATGCACAAAACACAAAAAAATATTTTTTTGCTGATTTCTTTATATAGTTTACATCAATCTTCTAGTTAAGCCTGAAGATGTTCGAAATAGGAAGCTATGTCAAAAAGCTACGCTAACTACTCCGTAATACTTGGTCGTCAAAGCTAACTGAAGGCAAGCAAAGCCATTTTACATAGTCGTTTGCTGCGAACGAAGTGAATTCTTGAACAACTACGCCAAGATCACTTCGAAGTGGGCGTCCAAGACCACCACCATGTTTTGCGTACCTTATGTAAACCAGGCAAACACGTTAACGTTGAACATGAAAAATAGCGTGTGCATAGTGAGTGGTACGGGTCACATACGGTACTGCGCATGCACACTTCATTCCCGATATTACGCTAAGCCCGCTATCCCGCTAATCATGCTAAACTGTGTTCATAATAGGGCATCACGTGGCCTGAAATTTACAATAACTTCTCATAGCCCGCTTAAAAAAAGACCTCCTTTTCTTTCGTGAAATGACGCTTCAAAGCTCAATAATCACTGCATTGCAGGCCTAGACTCAGCCATAGGCTGATTTGAACATGACATGCTCGGTCCATGCAGGGCTGCTGCGGGAGGCCATCACTTGTAAAAGCACGCATTCAAAAAAAAAAAAAAGAAAAAGAAAGAAAAGTGCTCAAGGTCACGAGGCAAATGCGACACACTTTCTTCTCCGTTTACTTTTTTCTCTGCTTAGCTTCCAGTGCTTTCAACAGGACTAGAGAAGAGAAAGTGCGATTGTAGCGTGCGACAATTCTTTGTAACTCCCTTTGCACTAAACAGATTCTAAAAACTTTTGCGGTGATGAATTCCTGAGGCAATAAGCTCCTCTTGTAAATTCAATAGATGGCTTCTAGAAAAAGTGTTGCAGGGCCCCTTTAACGCGCAGCTAAATTTAGAGTTCACGGGACTTTGGCATTTCCCTTCCATTGAATTGCGGCCACTGCGACATGAATAGAACCCCTGTCTTTCAGGTCAGCAAAGAAAGTACAATTGTAGCGTGCGACAATTTTGTATTTCCCTTCGTACAAAACGAATTCCGAAAAAAATTGCGGTAATGAATTCCTAAGGCAATAAGTTCCTCTAGTGAACCCATTACATGCTTACTAGAAAAAGTGTTCACGAGCCTCTTGCATTTCCCTTCCATCAAACTGCGGCCACTGCGACAGAGATAGAACCACTGTCTTTCGGGTTAGCACCCAAGCCCGTAGCCAATGTGCCACTGTGGCGGCTTCTCAGAGTATTTATGAATGGAATAGGGATAAGAAATGCGGGTTGGATGGGTGGTATGCAGAAAAAAAGTTGAATGAGTAGATTTTAAAACAATAATTTGCAACTTCGGTCTTGTAGCCTTCTCTTCTTAGCTTGTTTAGAATGGATGCGAGTTGAAAAAAGAAAGTTCCGTTTTAGACATTGTATATCGTCATTGGTATACAGAAAGAGAAGCTGAATGAGTAGATTTTAAAACAATTATTTGCACCTTCGTTCTTGCAGCCTTCCCGTATTAGTTTGTTTAGCACGGATGCGAGTTGAGAAAAGGAAGTCCCGTTTCAGACTTTGCATATCGTTCATTTACATTGAATGGTTTTTACAATTTCAGCGAAGTTTCCTTGCTATATGCGTCACATGCACCCGCCGCGTTGGCCTATGGTTGCGGGATCAAATACCAGCCGCAGCGGTAGCACTTCGGTGGTGGCAATGTGCTAGGGACCCGTGAACTTTAATTTAGGTGCGCGTTAAGTAACTACAGGTGATCTATATTTACGAAGCCCCCCACACAGCATCTCTTTTAACCATATCATGTTTTTTTTATTTTAAGACCCCAAATATTATTAAATTACCCATTACACGCTTTCCTGCCAATTTTAAAGTCGTTCAAACGAGTAATCGTGGTTCTGGGTCGTAAAAGCTTAGCCATTATTATATTACACATTGCACAATTTAGGTTGGTTCTAAAATTGTTCTAACGTGAAATATGGATACTAAAAGTTGTGCATATGGTATTTTTCAGGACTTTATGTTCTTCGAGACGACATGTTAACGGACGAAACGAGAGACTCAGAGATGGCGCAATCGCTTTCCGAGTCGGACGCCGCCTTCTCGACGCAGCACGTCATTTTATCGGCTTGTGACCAAGACCGAGAGAATCGAACAAGCTTTTAAGACATGAATAATTTATCTTTTAAAAAACTTTGTTTCCCCACATGTAATACTTTGTTTGCATAGCAGTCCGACAACTTAAAGGTTTTTTGCACTGCATGGCGGTGTGCGAGCACTGGGAATTTCAAACGCAAGTTATGACTACCTCCTGTGAAGAGCAACCCGGTGCATTTAGACACTTGTTTCATATTTAAAAAAAGACGTTTTATTTCAGCTTTACATAGCTGATATTACGTTTTACTTATTTATTGCGGGGCCCAGCATATGAAATATTACTAGTGCCAGTTTGGGCTGAATGTAATTTGGACTGAATGTGCCACGCACAAAGGGGAGGGGGTCAGAAGTGCCCAGGCCAAGCTCCCATAGGAATACCCAGGATAGTGGCCTGGGAACTTCTGACCCGCCCTCCCCTTGTATACTCAGTCCAGTTTGGACTGAATGTACGACGTAGGGCAGAAGTGCGGGCTTTAAAGTTCCAGCTAACAGCAATACGAAAATTTTATCATTGAAAATGTTTATAGGATTGTAGACTTTGTGTACGTACTGGCAAGTCTCCCCTACCAATTTTTTTTGCTTCAGATGATGATGATGATGATAATAATGACCTACATCATTGACTTGCATGCAGTTTTGTGAATTGGCTGAGAAATGAATAAATAAATAAATAGACATATATTGTGTGGCTGCCAAAAGTATTATAAACTAATAATGCTAATTTATTAATTTTAAGTGTACTTGATCTTTGTTATGCACGTGAGTTCAGCGTATCCAAGCTAGTGTTTCCTAGATCTGGCGTGGCTTAGTGGTAGAATGCTTGATTGCCACGCAGAATTTTTGGGTCCCCGACATGTATTATTGCGATAGCAATCATATGGACACTCTCGGCTGGATTTTGCCACCGTCATCGGCGACCGCCGTCAGTCACCGTATATGTATAGGTATCTACATATGTGAAAACGCAAGAAAAAATATTTTAGAAAAAGATTCCGACGCGCAGAGGTGATCGTCTGACCTCTTGCTTGTGAGTGCGTGATGTTAGCCACTGAGCCACGAAGGAGCACGTCCTTCAACGTTGAAACGGCAAGATGTTTATATCTGCCACATACCGCTGCCGTTGGCGATCTCGGGTAAACTATTATGTTTTCAGCATTAACAGCGAGATGGTGCAATGAGCGCGCGTCACCAGATCGTCACGACGCGGCGACGCGCACTGATACGTTCTTTGCCCACGCGTACTTTGCCTCATGGAGGGGGAGGGGGTAGATGCTCTCGCTTGCGCGTGGTTATCTCACAGTGAGAAGAATCGTACGCCTAGGGCATTCACCGGAATGATTCTGTTGTAGTTACCGGACGCACAAAGGTGACTGCACTCGCTGCGCAGTCTCCGTTTGCGAAAAGAGCGCGTTTTGCAGACACAGTGAAGTAACAACTGAGACACTTATTTGCGTTCATCTGTACCTGTGAGTACATTTCGTGCGTCATTTGTGCGTGGGCAACGTGGGGCACGTTTTCATCTGCCTGCCATTTTTCGCGTGGAATGAGCCCTTGTTGCTATCGCATTCATTGCTTCGTCTTTGCGGTAAAGCTGTGCCTTTTCTTTGTATGTGGTCGTGTCAGCGCAGCCGATGTCCAGTTTTTATCAATGCTCACAAATTGAAATTACCCATGCGGGTTCTCATTCTTCTTGGATAGATAGTAAGCGTCTATCACCTGTGGCACATACCTGCTCGCGGGTATGCGCCACTGTCTGGCGGGATGTGTGACGGCATACGTGCGGGATTGTGACATTAATCATGTCTTCACTAGCGCGTCATCATTATCTTCCCGTACTAATTTTGGTTCACCCCAAGTTAAGGGGGGAACAAGAGAGCACCCAGACGTAAGGGGCTAGATAAATAGTTATATACGCGGACAGACGCCAAAAGTGCTTGCAGTACGCAAAGAAATGCGAGCAGAGAAATGGAGTCTGCGAGATAAACGTAAATAAGCACACGTACAGATGTACGTAAGCACAAGTAAACGAGATACACGTACACAAGAACACATAAAGCATTCATGCGACACGCGCTCAAGCCACAGTAATTGGTGTAAACAGAAGGAAAGAATCTCGAGTATTTTTATTGCGATCTTAAATACTAACGCCTAGCACGTTTTGCTCGCTTGTCTTTTTTGCTCCATGAGTCTTCGAAAAACATGTAGTCCTGTAGTAACACAAAAAAGAGACGACGTCAAGAACACCTTCAATTATATACAATATATTATAACGTAACAAAATCGTTTCACACAAAAGAAGAAATTTTCGTACAAAATTACAATGGATGAAGACCGAAATAAAATATATTTCAATAGTTCCCTCTGAGTTTAGCATTATTCACTGTGGCTGAGGAGCGTTTTAAGAACAAACATCACTGCACATTTTTTCAAAAACAGTTTTCTGACGCGCACAACGAATGCAACACACACAAAAGAATGCAATGCTGTTTTCAACAGGCTGATTTAGGAACTTCCTTAAAGCTATAAATTTAAAATAAAACGACATATACAACAAGATATACGAATATTGAAGTTATTTAAAGAATTCTGCGTGCGCAATTAAGACTTCTACAGAAGGAACTGTTTTATGCTAATGTTTGACCATCAACAATGAGCAGAAAAGTCACCATTAACTAGCTTAATTAGCACTGTTGCATTTGTGACATTCCTATTAACCCATGACGTGGTTCCTACAGCGCATTCACATATTTCTGGGTAAGAAAAAAAGACTGAGCCGAATGAAAAGTCAACGTTTTATAATTTAAAGATCTCGTAAACCACCCAGAGGTAGTTGCAGTTGTGCCCGAGTCTACAGCGAACATGTGACGGCACGAATTTTTCGAAACGGTGCCGTAATAGCGGAGATACACGCATTCGATGATCGAAATTCAGCCTTCACTCGTTTCGCTCTTTCCTTCGCTATGCTCCGTTTTTTGGGTCGTCTCTCTTTAAAGCGTCCCGAAACGTACCCGTAGCAGGGTGACAGCGCTTGGCTTTTTGACGCGGCGGCACGCCCTCTCTCTGAGAGTGAGGGCACGCTACTAGGCAAAGCCGCGAGCCATCTCCCTATGGGGAAAGGGGGCAACCTCGCATCAAGGCGATTCTATACCATAGAACCTCGTTGCGCCGCCTCAAGAAGCCACGCGCTCACGCGCTGCAATGAGTATTTGCGGTCATGCCTCTAGAGGTCGGGTGCTGCTTCTCACCATGCGAGGAGGGTGAGCAGAGCGATGTCTGTGCAGCTACCTGCTGGCAGAACAACAGGTTATTTCTGCTGACGACAAGACCATAGTCTTCTGGTGACTTAATGACCAAAGCTGGGGATACCGAGAGTTTTCGAGGGACGAAGGCGCACCCCCGGCGCATGGTGTCTCTCGAGGCATTTGTGGCGCGCCTACAAAGGAAACTTTGTGGCGTAGTGGGGCTGAGCGAAGCCTTTCACGTGGTATTTGTGATGAAGAGTCTCTCGGGGCTTATGTTGCGAGCCTGCGGTGCGTAGCGCTGCTGCGTTTGACACTTGATCGTGACGGTGCACTCAAAACTCGATGTGCGCGATACTTGAAACATTAACAAAAACATCGAAAGTGGTTTAGGGGCCCTTTACTCGGAAGGTATACGGTAATTCAAGCAATTATTAAATAAGAGAAAAGAAAAGCATATCTTACTATGAGCAGAGATAGGGCGAGAAGCGCAGCTTTCATATTTACATCTAGGTCGAGGGGGAAGCTCACAACGAAACTGTCGCAGTCTGTGAAGTACTCCTTCACGAGTCCGCCCCATTCCTTGGTGATGGCGCCTATGACGACGCCGTTCATCGAGCGAACCTAAATGGGAGAAAAGGAGACGCGTACGCTCATGGCTTTAACATTTTTGAAATGCGAAGCATTCCTTAGCGAACTTCGGCGACTTTGAGCGTATCTATCTATTTGCGCCTGACGATGCCACGTCAGGCGCAAATCTGAGGCGTGCGCCGCGCTGCGTTGCTTTGACGCACGCGTGTTTAAGCAAGCCCGACGTCCCTCCGTCATAAAAAGAGGTATATGCAGTGCTGTCTGCGTAACGTCGTTGGTGTGAAGTGCAGCATGTCATATTTCACGCCGGTTGCCACCGCGGGCCGCGCCGACGGGCGCTGGTCACGCCGGTCGCGCCTGGAGCCAGACTAAGTGCTCACGTTTTGCTTGCGTAGTGTCGCTGTGCCCAGCGTGTGCGCCCGTCAATGTCACGACGGAGTGTACTGGACCCTTCACGAGGCGCTCGCCGCAGTTTCGCTAGCTTCGCATATACCAAATTTTGCGCTATGGGACGTCAATAGACGACGAAGGTAAATGATACGTCCAAACATGATAATCTTGGTATGCGTGTCATGTAAAACATGACTACATTCTACGCTCAATGCGTGCTCGCGGCCGTTTCACTAGTTCTACATATACCAGATTCGGTACTAGGTCACGTGTATGGACGACGATTGTAAATGACACATCCAAACATGATAATCATGATAAGCGCGTCTTGTAAAGCATGACTTCGTGTTACGCTCATAGCGCGCTCGCTGCCGTTATACTAGCTCAACATATACCAAATTGCGTATTACGTGACGTGAATAGACGACGAAGGGAAGTGACACGTCCAAACATGATAATCATGACATGGAAGTAATGTACGGCACAATTTACCTCCGCCTCGTAACGTTGTGCTGATTTCAAAGTGACATAACCTTCCTCATTCATGGTTCGCATATCATCGACTTCCACTGTACGTGGGATCTGCCGTTTTTTTATTTATACGCAGAGTGAATATTGTGTTATCAGGATGCTACATACACTACTTTAGGATCCGTTGGATATGTTCACGTACAATGCTGAGAAATTATTCGGCGCTACGCAGGGATGCCAAATAATTTGTCGTGAATTAGTAGGCGTCCCTGCATTAGTAGGCGTCCCTGCATTATGAGAATTATTCGGCGTCCCTTACATGCCACCACACTCTCCACCACACCATATCGTGGACGCATACGTACTTCGAACTTGACGTCGCATTTACACGGCAAACTCTCGGTGCATATTGGTCCCACCACATGTAATGCCGGCTCGTTTTCCGGGCTGTATATAGTAAAGTACGGGTGGCAAATAGACCACCGCTGACGTATTTGAGCGATGGGAGTTCCTGGAGGAGCTTGAACTTCCATTTCCTAGAAATAGACAGGTAGCAGTAAAGACAAGTCCGTGGGGGTGCTAGGTCAGTGAAAAAGCATTTGTTAGTGTTTCTGTGCAGGCGGAAAAAGAAAGAAAGAACAGGGAAAGAAAGAAAGGCACGGAGGCTGCCATTCCACCCAGATGGGCGCGTTAAGTAGTCTGTCCGTGAATTACACCAACTTCAGCAATTGTAGTAATGCAGTTATGACTTTCTGTCATTGAATTGAAGCT
Organism: Rhipicephalus microplus; assembly: GCF_043290135.1. Classification (NCBI taxonomy): domain Eukaryota; kingdom Metazoa; phylum Arthropoda; class Arachnida; order Ixodida; family Ixodidae; genus Rhipicephalus; species Rhipicephalus microplus. The sequence goes on from NC_134700.1 coordinate 223,239,659, forward strand.
AACAGACAAGATACGTAGCTGTGCATTTGAAGTGGTAAAGGGATACGTCTACTTAAGACAGGTAGTAACCGTGGAGCCGAACCATGAGACTGAAGTGACCAGAACAATAAGAGTAGGGGGGAGCACATTCGGCAAGCATTCTCAAATCATGAATGGTAGATTCCCACTATCCTTCAAAGGGAAGGTATACAACAGCTGCATCTTGCCGGTACTAACCTACGGAACAGAAACCTTGAGGAATACAAAGAGGTTCATTCAACTCAAGTTGAGGATGACGCAGCGAGCAATGGAAAGGGAAATAATGGGTGTAACTATAAGAGACAAGAAGAGAGCAGAGTGCATCAGGGAACAAGCGGGTGTTAAGGAAATCGTAGTTGAAATCAAAGAGAAATGGTCATGGGCAGGGCACGTAGCGCGAAGACAAGACAACCACTCGTCATTAAGGATCACATACTGGATCCCTAGAGAGGGCAAGTGGACGAGGGGGAGAAAGAAAGTCAGGTGGGCAGATGAGATTAGGAAGTTTGCGGACATAAAGTGGCAGCAGCAAGCGCAGGACCGAGTTGACTGGAACATGAAGGAGCCTTTGTCCTGCAGTGGGCGTAGTCAGGCTGCTGCTGTCTGCTGCTGCTGCTGCTGATGATGATGATGATGAACAGACAAGAAAGCCAGGGAAAGTGAAGGGGATGTTGTGTATAGCATTTGTGATGCAAACGTGAAAAAGTGGACAAAAAGATAACTTGCGGCTGCGAGAGACCGATTCTGTGACACTCGAAAGGCAGCTCCGATGCTCTATTAACCGAAACACAGCGGCGGTGGTCTCCCCTTCCACTTTATGTTACATAACTGGGAGTGTTAGTCATTGCCACAAGTAGCCATGACGACGAGTGTGGAACACACTTTTTCTGCCTGCTGGCGTCTCGAGGCACGTGATCTTTTTACTAGCTGACTAATCTTTTGCACACTTCCTGGGGGAATTCAGCCTGCCACAATGACAACCTCTCTTTAAAATAAAGAAAATAAATATGAATGACTCATTTTTTTTGCTGTGTTTAGCCAAGAAAAGAAAACGAGCACTTAAAGTTGCCATTCGTTCCATCCTTCAAGGGCACGTGGCCACATTCTAAGCCCACGTGACGTCACGAATGACTTCCGATAAAAAAAAAATGAACGCATCTGTCATTGAAGCAGAGCCGCCATAGCATTCCTTACCTGCAGGCAGCAAAAGCAGCAGAAGTTTGAGCATCGAAGGGGTCGCACAATGTGGATAACAACGGTGTTCGTGCTGTCAAACACGTCGATTTCGAGGCACCGTCTTGGACCGCAGCAGCACCTGGCGCATAAGCCCGAATCTGCGCGAAAACAGGTGAATCCGGAACTGCGTAAAAATTAAGGAGTGGAAAGGGCCTTTTCTTTTGTTTTTTTTCGTTGATATGAAAATTAGAAACTTGAGCGGATAAAGATGAGCGAAGCTCCATAATACATACTTGTGAGAAACTGGCTTACTCTTTTGTCAGCAGACAACAACAACAACAACAACAACAACAACAACAACAACAACAACAACAACAACAACAACAACAACAACAACAACAACAACAACAACAACAACAACGACGACGACGACGACGACGACGACGACGACGACGACGACGCCGAAGCCACGACTCCTGTGGGTGGTAGTGTCACCATTGCAAATTCTCAGCAAATACGCGTAGTGACACGTTGGTTAGCGAATGACTGGACCACGCAAGAATTGCGTAGTGACAAGGAAATTACCTAATATTAAGATTAGAAAGCTGATACTGTACGTCAGTGTTTTTCGTGAAAAAGCTCTAATAGTATTATTAATTGATAAGGCTGAACGTCACAAAACCACGATATGACAATGAAAAACACCATAGTGGAGAGCTCGTAAAATTTCGAGCATGAGGAGTAATTTAACTTGCACCTATATTCAGGTACACAGGCCTCAAACGAAAAAAAAATGAAACAGTAAACAGCTTCGAAATAGCTGCGACGTCATCGCATAACCACAGTACGTGCCATTACAACTTTCTGCCACGTGGCCACGTTCATAAATACAAATGCGAACCTGTATTTGTATTTATGAATGATTAAGATATTCATTTTGATGCAACATCATGGAAGGAGAGGACATGTCATTTCAACGACTGCGACCGCAAAGTATATTCATTCTGTGACTGTGGGTACTCCGTAAAATCTATCACCGGAATCATGGCGGCGCTTTTATGCTGTGTGGACTGGGTGATCTCAAGGTATACACCCCTATTTTCATGGCGTTGCAAGAAACTAACATCACTGATAACATTGCCAGAACTTCACAGACGTAGCTTATTATCAATTGTTTATTTGTCTTGCTCTGAAACGTCCATTTAAGAACTGCGAGTACCGAAAAAAGGGGTAGCTGCTCATAGTAAATTTTCTTGAACGAAGCTTAGCGATACCTTGTGTTTAGGGCACGCCAATATTATCCGGGGTTTTACATTCTAAAACCATGCTATGATTATGAGAAACGCAGATGGTATTCTGCTCCGACATCACAGAGTACACGCTCCTCTACCATTTCGCCTCCATCAAAATGCGACCTTGCAGCTGGGATCGAACCCGCAACCTTCGGGTAATTGCCAAAGACCATAGTCACTGTTTCATTGAGGCGAATTTAAGCACGCGTTTACCACATTGAAGCTGAGGGGGGAGGGGAGTAAGAGAGTGGAATTATGTGTAACGTGGAAGAGTTCACAATCAAGGGTAGGTCCGGAGGTGGGGGGCTTGGATGTTGTGACGCTTGCCCCCGTATCTCACTCTAGCCCCACTCTCAGTTTTTAGTGTGTAAGCAGTCTACAGCGGTGTACATTCTATACTCAACTTTAGGTATCAGACTTTCCCGTAAGCTGACCTCACCTTTCCGAAAATTGCCCTGTCCACAAAATATATAAGAAAAACTCACTTTCCCGAATGTTGTATATGAGCTGGCCCATAGAATTCTTGGCTTCATAGACGTTGGCACCTTCAATACCCAAGAAAACTGGAAAACGAAGAGTGCACATAAGTGTCAAATAAAAGTGAAAATACAGAAACTCTCTTCACGCGTAAATTTTGCCGCAACACATATCACAGCTGCGCTTTTTCAACATGAACACTGTTGTAGCTCACCGTATTCTGTGCGTTGTCACCCCAAAAGTGAAGTTGGTATGCATCTTTAGATTTGGAACGCAATACCAGGAATCCCCACTATCGTGTACAGCAGGTGCGTGTATAGAACGATAACGAACCGGTGAAAAAGCGAGAGGAAAAGAAAGAGATAAGAAGAAAGAGAGAGAACAGAAAGCGAGACAGGAAGCGGGTGGCAGGAATGGGGAGAAATAAAGAGAAGAAATACATAAAAAGATAGATAAATATACACAGTAAAAGAGAAGAAAAAACAGACAGACAAAAACAGTGAGCAAGACAGAAAAAAAGAAAGAGATAAATAAAGAAAACGACAAGTAAAAAAAGATAAAAAGAACCAGAAACAGAAAAATAAATAGAACGAGAAGGATATAGAAATAAACAGACACGAAGAAGAGATGTGAAAAAGAGAGACAGAGGAGATAAAAAGACAAAGAGAAAGAAAGAAAAAATGAGAAAGATGCAAAGAGAGGAAAAAAGAAAGGAAGGAATAAAGAGAAAGCGATACATGAAAGAGGTGCAAAGAACTGAGAGAAAGAGATAAATATAAGGCTGTCTTGCAGGAAAGTTTATGGTATAAAAAACTTCAGTTCTAAAAACGTATATGTTCTAACAATAAAGTTTGTGTTGTTTTTGCACCAGTGGTGCCAAGCGTGAAGGTAGTGCGGAGCTAGAAAGCCTTCTTTGTTTCTTCTTTCTCATTTTTTTCTCCTTTTCCAGAATTTTTCATTTGTTCCGTCTTTTGTTTATTTATTTGTATTTATTCCTTTTTGTATTTTTATTTGTTTCTCTCTCTTTCTCTTTCTCGCTTGTTTCGTTTTTTTTCTCAAATTCGTACGTGGTTTCACCTGCGTTACGCAAAGTGAAGACAGCATAGCGAATAATGCAAGAGGCCTGGGCCCTAGCGTGCTCCGCACTTAAAATAAAAAAGTATCCAAGCATAATGGGAAAAAGACTTCTCTTTAGTGTGAGCGCAGGTTTGGCTTGCGTTACGCTCAACACCGACGAGAGCACACAACAGCCCCGCCCCTAAACTGCTCCGCACTTGATAGAAGAAAGAGGAAAAAAAATGCAAGGAAAACTCTCCAGCTGTACACTTTATTCAGGCTTGGCACCACTTGTGCAAAGCTGTCATTTTAACTTCAATGGTGCGCATAATTGAAGTTAGTCAAAGAAATGCCATGATTGACTCGATAAACTTCGCGGATATTCAATTGCCCCCTCCCCCAGCCCCACATATCTTCTCCAAAGAAAATTAAAACAAAGTATCCGTAAACAGGGGTTGTGTCCAATCGACATTTTGACAAAACTCCTGTTTACGGGTTTTTTTATTGCAATCTATAATTTTCTCCATCCTGCCGTGTTTTAGAATTTCCAAATAAAATTAGTCATACCTTCGAGGAACTCGACGCTTTGTTGTATTACTACCTGTTCAACATGAGCTAGGTATTCGAGACCAGGAGGGCAAGCCGGCCTGCCTGCAACCTGCGGGGCCTGTGCAGCTCCTGCGAACACCAATGTTAACGCGCAACAATAAGATTTATTGCACAAACTTGTTGTAAAATCAAAAGTGTCTTACTACTAGAACTGTTTGTAAGAGAAGATTTTATTATCCTATATTAGGAAGTGCGGCAAACGAATGGCGAAGCCGCCCAGGAAACTAACGAACGAGAGATTTCGTGCATTTGGCCAAATAGCTTTTTTAATGCAGCACTAGGAATTTTCCATGACTTTCTTATCGCATTTGGTTTTACGTCACTTTCTAGACGAGCACATGTGAGTAAGCTTCACTGAATATTACCAAAACTATATCAAATTTGCGGCTGAAAGGTCACACGAAATCTACTTCTCAAACGTACGAGACTGTATATGTCGACCGGAAAAATTACAAGCTGCGCATAGGTCTTCCAGATCAAAACACTCTTAACCATAGCAAGCACTGCTAAGAAAGAAAGTCCTTTATTAGCTCACGCTACACGAGAATGCTCTTGTTTAGCATGGTTTCTTGTGAAATGTCTGCAGCGCTCCGAGTGCCCAGAAAGAAGGATACAGACGTGTCAAAGGGCGCTCAAAAATCTCGATAGTTGTATTTAATTGCAGAGTGTTATACTCTATGACGTCAGTGGTAAGCCGCATAGCCGAGTGCACTGTGGTGTTGAAACTTTCGAAGACTTAATGATGCGGACTGATACGATTAACTTAGATAGCGGTCAACGAGGGTATACGTAGGTGTTGCGTGGATTACGGGGCGCCATATTTGGCACTTTCCATTTCGTTTCCGTGAATGTGGGAATCAACTTATCAAAACGCTACCTCCGAATGAAGGCTCCTCTTACCCACCCTGTGTCACCCCGACTACCGATCTTTCATGAGCCTCTTTTGTCCTAATAAGTATAGGTATCTCCGGTAACCAGCATAAGAAGACAAACGCTCCCTTAATGCTCGGGTGCATTGAATTTCATAAATAGGTTGAATTTATATCGGCTATTAGCCAATAGCGTGTTATGTGTCGTTTGACGCCAGACATAAAGCACTGCCAGTTCCGAAGATAGTGAGCACAGGCTTCTGTATGAAGAGGGAATGACAATTTAGCGCTTTGTTACTAAACTTTCCTTGCCATGCACGACTGCAAGATTTGGCTGAGATGTTCATAGAAGTAGTCCGCAATTCAAACAATGTGTTTTTCTCGCCAAACTCTAAGTGCGGTTCCTGAATTGTTTAAATGAAACACCATTCATGCATCCCGTCTCAACACCAACATACCGACCTTGTGCAGGAAATGGTGTGCCGGGGAGGGGCGCTGCTGGGCCAGGCACAGTAGAATCAGGTCGAGAGGCACCAGGAACAGAGGAAGGAGCATCGTAAGGGTCAGGGATGAATCCCTCAGGTATTTCGATGCCCTCTGCATTGACATGAGAATAGGGGGAGGGCCCAAAAGCTTGGGAACCATGCGTATGGTAAGCAGACCCAGAGGACGTGGGTGCACCATGCACTGCTGGACCACTGGCAGGGCCCTCCAGGGCTCGGCCTTCACCGTAGCCGTACGAAGTGGGACCACTCGAATAGGGGGCAGCACCAGCAGCAGAGGAAGCGGCACCATTGTAAGTAGCAGCGTACGTTTCCCCCTGCGGTGCCCTGTTCACGTCATGTCCTGGCGTGTAAGAAGCGGAGGCATAGGAGCCAGCTCCGGCAGACGCCTGGTAACCGTACGTTGTGGCATAAGGCCTGCTGGAGTCATTCGCGTGGTCACGGGGTGTACCGTAAACAGAGGGTGGTGAAGCAGGAGTTGGTTGTGTAGGCGAAGGCTCTGGTTGTGAAGCTGCACTAGCTGTCGGTACCCTAAAACCGGCTTCAGGTTGCTCTGCATGAAAATATAAAAAAAGAATCAAGAAATAAAAACAAAAACAAAAACAAAGCAACAACATGGATTGTTTTTTTTTTTCGCACTACGGGAACTTACAGCCTTTCTAGAAGATGACGAACAGAGGCCCAAGCCTATTGTATCCGGTTCGAACATTTGAACAAATTGTGTACACAAGAACGAGGAAGTCTGGCGATCGCAAATATACTTCACAGGAGTAACGTCAACTGAAATATAGCGCTACTTCAGGGCTTTCTGTGCCAAGTGCCTCCAGAAGTAAATAACTTAAGAAGGCAAACTACTTTATATTAGCGGTGCAGTTTTATTCGCTTGCTCATACTTTGGGATTGTACGCATGCAAGCACGTCGCACCCAGCCTTCTGCAGCCTTCATAGGCATGAACCGGCGAGCGCGCTTCCCAAAGTACATGACGCCAGTGGGCGATAAAATTACATTACTACTGAGCGCGTAAAAAAACGCTTTGTTAAGAAAATATGACTGGAATAACAGTGTGCCACCAAAAATTTGTACCACGCAGGTACTCCCCATCATATGTGCCGTAAGGCCTATTAGTAAGATAAGAATTAGTCAAGTTTATTAGTTGAGATCATAAAGATCAATCATAAATTTAAATATGTTGTGTGACGAGTTCATATTGATTACAATTCCTCTGAAAGAATGATAGAACGATAGAAAGCATAATAGCAAAATTTTCCAGATAGCTCAGAAGATGATGAATTCGATGACTGGCATTGATAAAAAACCAGGTTACTAAAAATTTGTAATTTTGTCTAGAATTCAACATTTTTTTTAATATGTTCAGAAAGTCGTCTGTGAAGACATGCGGTAGTCAAGAGAAGACGCGCAAGGCTTACACAAAAGGTCACACTAGAAAGTGCAGGAAAGTTATAATTTTCATCCTAAAAACTCAAAATTCTGCATCTACAGATCCCTTTAGCAAAAAGAACTGTACAACCTTCGATACATAACTGCATCAAAGTTTTAAACATATCTCCTTGTTGAAAATTCATACGTTATCAAGGGTATAATATGACGTGAAAAACAAGCCATCGAAAATGCATCGGTATCTGCTTCACTTTCTCCGCTTTTTCCCGTTTTATTGTTAGCACCGCCTCAAGGGAAGGTGTTATTTTTTAGTTTCGTGAAAAGCAATGAGATAAAGAGCTTGCTGGCAGGTCGTTTAATGTTTTGTGTCCTTGCTCCAGCTCTGCGGTGCAATCGTATCTCACAGGTTTAAAGAAGCTCTACAACACTTCTTCCACATAATCAGAAAACACTTCTGATTGGTAGTGCAAACTACTGAGAGCATGTGTATCAACCCTTACAGTAGAGCACGCGGCTTAGAATGTACAAAAGATTCTGAAAGTCATCTACAAATCGCTTCCTCTGCTGTCTAAAACAAATGATGCCATTGAAAAACCGCGCCGAAAACCTAAATTCTGCTTCCGTTGGCCAACTTCAGCATCTTGAGCCGCATAGTTACCGTGGCCGCCATAGAATGCTGCTACATGCCTACTCGTTTGTTGGCGACCACATCGAAAGCTGCGTGTTCGAATAAAAAAAAAAAGTGCTTTAAGCCATCATGCGTGCTGTCGATCGGGCTTAGCTCCTTGCTCTCTTATCATCTCTGCCCCCCCCCCCCCCCCCCATTACCTTTCAGCATGCTCGCTGGTACAAAAGCAGAGAGAAAGCTCTTAAAGCGTGCGAACAATCTCTTTAACTTCGTTCGTATACTTGACGTGTTCCACTAATTTTTGCGACAGTTGATTCGTGAGACAATAAACTCTATGAACGACACCCTTCGTTTATTACTTAGAATAGCGTTGCTGGGCTCATCTAATATTAGGCATCAGTAATTTCGAACTTGGAAAACTTATACCTCAGCGTCAGTCACTTACAGGGGAAACAAACAACCCTTTACAATACGAAGCCTTTCCATCAAAATAACGTTGTGTGCGTTACGCAATACTGTAGCTCCATTTGTTGTTTTACCTCTACGAACAATTTCGAAGCAACTGCCAAATTTTTTTTACCTGATGACCAGGGCGCTCGGTTGGGATCCATGCCACCAGCGGCTTATCTTTTCGTCGTTCTTTTCTTCGCCTCGCGAAGAATTAAAGTGGACACCAAGTTACATTTAGTAACCGAGCTTTACCGTGGAGTGTTTTGGTAGAAAAAAAAAAGCAATATATGTTTTCGCAAACGAACGACTGTATGTTCCAAAAAAAGTATCATGCCACTTTTTCCAGTGTTAAATTGCATGCCGCTACAAAACGATTTCAGACATCGAAGCACTGAAAAAGATCTTCGAATATCCACAAAGTGAATGATGTTGTGTGCCCGAAGCAATGGGATTGTTCGGTGTCACCGTAAATCAACCTTGAAGTGACCACTCACGCATGTAAATGAGTTCCAAGTGGTGTACAGTTCTATACAACGTTTATTGGTGATAAATATTATGTTGAGTTGAGTTATGAATACCATTTTGCCTTTAATATTACTGCTTCGTGGTATCGGATTTAGTCTGAGGTCGGCAAAGACAAGGTCTGGGCACGTTCACCTGGTGGTTGTTGGTTGTTTCCAGTCGTACGAAATGTATGGTGGAGCATATCGAGACGCCATCTACTGCTAAAGCCAGTCGTTGTCCGGGATCATCATCGTCTTCACCTTCGTAGTACCTTGCATCTGTTGTGTCGTGATTGCAGAAAGAGAATGTGTGGTCTGGAGCACGCTTGTTCTTTCTCGTCCTCAGCATCATCGTCACAGTCGTCGTCAGCGGCGGTCAACGACAACGGACAAACCTCAGCCTTAAAGAGCTTCGCTCCTAAAATTTCTCAATTTTAGCGAACTCAATGAAGTTGGGAAAACTCTACGTGGTAAAACACCATGAGATGAAACAATATAGTACAAAAAATTGTGCACGGTGAGTAGGTCTGTGAGCTGTTTTAGCGTCGCAGAGCCTTAACTGCAGGTGACGTAGCACAAAGGACCCAGGTCGTTGCTTACCGCGACCTTCACGATCCCTTCGTGACGGCGTGTTTTCGCCGCTGTCTTCGCGTTCAAGCGAGTGCCGGCGCCTAATCATTTGTCTGAGGACCAGCGATGTTGGAAAAGCATGGTATACCTGTCGTTAAAGCGCCCGAAGAAACACAAATGGAGAGAGGACAAGTGCTTGTCCTCTTTTCCTGTGTGTTTTTTCGTGCGATTAAACGACAGTTATACCATGCATATCCAACTAGCCCAACTTTCGATTCTGTTGATGTCAGAATGTTGCACCTGCTGCCGCGGTAAGGCGAACCCCGCCGCGGTGGTCTAGTGGCTAAGGTACTCGGCTGCTGACCCGCAGGGCGCGGGTTCGAATCCCGGCTGCGGCGGCTGCACTTCCGATGGAGGCGGAAATGTTGTAGGCCCGTGTGCTCAGATTTGGGTGCACGTTAAAGAACCCCAGGTGGTCTAAATTTCCGGAGCCCTCCACTACGGCGTCTCTCATAATCATATAGTGGTTTTGGGACGTTAAACCCCACATATCAATCAACCGCGGTAAGGCGTGGTGACACTGCTGTATGTTCCCGTAAACACGTTGGTATAGCGTTTAGATTGCGTCTAGGTGGCTCGGCTAAGTTTTGGCACGCACGTCGGCAGAGTTACATCGCATTCAATAAAAAAAAAAAAAAACGTCATCTTATTGATTGCTTTCGCATGCCTCGTGACACAAATTTTTAACGTGCATAACTCCAACACGATGGCTTTGATGACCTAATAGCAGTCTTATCTCGTAGCTGTTGTCCTTATTTAAGTTGATAACTATGCTGCCTTAATATTAATTGCCTCTGTGCGTGAATAACGATAGAACATGTGTGTGATGTGCTGTGAAAGGGAAATAACAAATTTTGTCTCGCACTATGTTTGTACTCCCACATGGTGGTTTTGATGACGTCAGTGCCACCCATATATAGGATGGCTTGATCTGATGTAACTGAAACCGCAATGTTGGAGTATAAACATGATGGCAAAGTTTGTTCTTTAGCATTGAAGTTATCACTACATCACGTGCAGGTTCTTTTATTATTCTCGCACAGAAGCCAATAACTCCCCGGTGATGTAGTTATCACGTCAAATTAAGTCCATTGTCACGAGATAAGGCTGCTTTACCATCAGAAGAGCCGTTTACACACAGGACAAGTTCCTATTTGTATCTATCTTAGTTTACATCAATTTCGTGCTTCATAAGCATGAGCCGAGTTCAATTAGGCCAGATTCGCTGCTCTGCCCTCGTCTGCCGCTTGCCAACGCTACACCAGCCTTTGGCTTGTCTTGGTCATTGCGTATCTATTAAATGCGAAGCATTTCTTAGCGAACTTCGAAGACTTTGAGCATATCTATCTATCTATCTATCTATCTATCTATCTATCTATCTATCTATCTATCTATCTATCTATCTATCTATCTATCTATCTATCTATCTATCTATCTATCTATCTATCTATCTATCTATCTATCTATCTATCTATCTATCTATCTATCTATCTATCTATCTATCTATCTATCTATCTATCTATCTATCTATCTATCTATCTATCTATCTATCTATCTATCTATCTATCTATCTATCTATCTATCTATCTATCTATCTATCTATCTATCTATCTATCTATCTATCTATCTATCTATCTATCTATCTATCTATCTATCTATCTATCTATCTATCTATCTATCTAGCCACCTACGAATTTTAGCTCTCCTGGTCGTTTCGATAAAGGTATCGACACCAAACTTGGTATGGAATAGTATGACTGTATGAAGAACATATTGAACTAGTCATAACATGAAAATCGTGACATGTATATCATGAATGTCATGATTTACATTTCATGGTTCTGCAGCTCTTGCACTGGTTCCGTTCACATGGCTTGTTGCAGAACGGGTACGGTATGACACAATTGCATGCCAAACACAAGCGACAGACCCTAACATGAAAATCAAGACGTGTGTGTCATATACCAACATGACTACATGCCGCACTCATGATGCGCTCGCGGCCGTTTCGCTAGCTTCACATATGCCAAATTTTGTATTACGTGAGGCCAATGGATGGCGAAGGTATGTGTCTGGTGCAAACATGATATTCATGAAATGCGTGTCATGTGAGAACATGACAACATACCACAGACAAGGCGCCAATACATTTCGACGTGACGCGTTACGCGTGCTCGCCAGCATTCAATTTGTCGCGTCAGGACGGCGTCGCCACGGCAGGCACCGGTCCTGCCATGTACTCGCAGGCGCATGCCGCGCTTGGTTGCTTTGACGCATGCGTGTTGCAGTGTGTCCGGCGTCCCTTCGTCACAAAAAGAGGGAGACGCAGTGTTGTCTGGATAACGCGTCGGCGCGAAATGCAGCATATTGCATTTCGCGTCGGTTGCCGTCAGTCATCGCGCACGGATGCTGGTCGCACCGGGCGTCAGACTATAGAGTGCTCGCGTTTTGCTAACGTAGCGTCGCTGTGCCCAGCATGCGCTGGCGGTCCTTATCTCGTTTACATATACCAAATTTTTGTTACGTGATGTCAAGGGATGACGAAATATGTGACTGGTGCAAACATGATAATCTTGAAACGCGTGTCATGTAAGAACATGAAACATACCACGCTCATAGCGCGCTCGCGGCAGTTTCACTAGCTCCACATATACTTAGTTTGTTATCACGTGACGTGAATAGATGAAGAAGTTCACCGACACATTCAAACATAATAACTATGACACGGAAGTCATGTACGGCATCTTTTACCTCTACCTCGTAACGTTGTGCTGATTTTAAAGTGACATATCAACAATTATCATTCGTGCTTCGCATATAATCGGTTCTCACTAAACGTGGAATCTGTCACTTTTTTTTTCTTCATATCGGTCTTGTCACGCCAACACACACCTACTTACTTAGCAAGCTCGTGTTTACTACTAAGCACCTACTGTGCTTCATAGTTTAATGCAGTGTAATGTATTGAATGGATTTAGAGGAATACACCTTTCTTTACCCTGAACGACTGCAAATACCGCTGCATCCATAGATGTTTATGGGTAGAGAAGAACTATTTAAATTCAACTCATCGTTCAAATTTTAAAGGATGTCACAGGTTTCACAATTTCTTCCGGCAACAGGTAGCATGATTTTTGAATAGAAGTTGCTGCTACAGTGGCTACATTAAAAATAGCACCTGAGACGCAACGTCTGTTGACGAGGCATTCGTGCTGATGCCATGTATCTCCATATCGTTCAGAGTACCACTCATCATTGATCTTCACTGCAAATGTCACGTCCCTCTCATGATTTATTTACTTGAGTATCTTACCCGCCTCTAGCGCGAGGAATGTTAAACCTTTATACAGCTACTTAACATCACCATTGTTGTCATTCGTTGTGACGTCCTGGTGCTCTTTGGGCATCAAAAAGGCTTTGCACCACTAAACGCCTCATATCATCATCATCATCATCATCATCATCATCATCATCATCATCATCATATTTACTACTATACTCGTATTGTTCCTAAAGCTGCCATTCTTCTTACTTCATATGATGTTCGAGGTTTTTACGATAGCAACTAATTGCTTCGCCTTTAGGGCGAAATTGTGACTTATTTTGTTACCGCTTAACTTTGTTAGCATGAAGAAAAAACTTGGTTGTAAAATCTTCTGTATGCAATGCTATTCTACTGCTAAATAACGTGAACAACCTTTGTCTTGTTCTGCCTATTTGTTTTCTAAATTTCAGTGCATGTTAGCAGCTGATTGCTCGGCCAGTCACACGTAGTGTGCTGGAGTCATTAGTTGAGGTGAAAGGAAGCAGACCATCTCATCTTTCAATTGAATTAGGTTAAATTCTATTACTTCTAATATCATCTCCTGGGCAACCTCATCATTAGGTAGTGTTCACCAAAATCTCAATTCCTCCGTAGGAAAACGTTTAATTGAATCAGGGTGCTTTGATCGCAAATCTCGAAATTAGCATCTTTGATTTTTTTTCTAGCCATTTCATAATTCGGTGTATATACGATTCGCACGTGGTCCCTTTTATCTATCTATTCGTTTTTTGGCCATTTCCTCACTGTGGGTGCGAGTCATGCTTATAGGCCATCATCATCATGATCATCATCATCATTATCATCATCATCATCGTCGCATTCCCTGAAGTGGGTAAGAGCCAAATCACAAGGGCCAAGCAAGGAAACAGGCTAGTCACCAGACATGACACCGCCCGATAATTCATATGTTATTCCTTCTATATAATTCTTTACTTGTTAGTCGATACCCTAGAGTGGGTGTGAGCCATACTTATAGGCCATCATCATCAGCAGCATCGAATTTCCCGAAGTGGGTAAGAGCCAAATCACAAGGGCCAAGCAAGCAAGCAAGCAAGAGACCCACCGGACAAGGCACCGTCCGATTCATGACCGGTATCCTGGTGTGGGCTGTGTCAGGCGACTGAAAAACAACCAACCAGCAAACGACCAGTGGCTCAGCTTGAACGCCACGACTTCGCTCCCGGTAAAGGGAATAGAAAACCAATTTCAGTTGTCTGTCTTGCCATAATCCTAATACTCAATGCCAGCGCCATGGCACAGGGTACGCGAGCATGTGCAAACTGAACGAGAGAGACGGCTTGTTTTCGCCCGTGCACAGCTCAAACATTTCATTCTAAAGCTCATGATGGTGGTTTGGTTATCGACTGCGTATAACGTTAGCCTTTCCGTTGCGTATTGCGGATGCGTAGCAATCTTAGTGAGTCTTCAAACCTTCAAGAAAGTGGTTAGGATCAGCATTACTTCCCGAATGCCACCAGTTGCCTAGTACGCTACTGTATTTATCATGGGTGTGTAATGAAGGAATCCTACTCGCAGCAAGATGACCTAATGACTGGTTTTGGTGGTGTCACACGAGAATATTCCGCCAAAGGAAATCTTAAAAAATGCGGCTCTCAACGGTTCGGTGGTGACATTCGTACTTGTATGCACCGTTTAACATCAATAGATGTTCATTAGATCGTGAACCTGTTGATGAATAGCCATATTTGATATGACAATGTGATCTTTTATCGACATGACTTGTCATTTAACATTGGCACATTTCAGTGTTGCACCTCAATGTTTCACGCTTGACCATCGTTGTCGCCTGTTGAATGTCGCATTTCTGAGCGCTCGGATGAAGGCCTAATCCGCGGCATGATAAAAATGAGAAAGATAGGATTGAGCACTGGGTAACGTGATAGAAATAAAAAAATGGCCCGCAGCTTCCCTCGGGGGAACACTGAGGAGGATGCGGAGCATATAATTGGTTAACGGGGTGTTAAAGTGCGACTTACTTGGGTCGATGGCTAAATTGGTTAACGTGGTTGTGAAATTGGGTGTTAAATTGCGACTTACTTGGGTCGATGGCTAAATTGGTTAACGTGGTTGTAGGAGGGGGTGTTAAATGAGTGAACACGTACACACGTATGCGAAAGGGCGGCGCTGGTCGAAGGGACGCCGATCATTGTGTTTGTGGATTCGTTGGAATTCATTTCACCGCGACCTTGGACGTCGACGCGCCGTACAAACCAACCGACGAGCGGCAACTGAGCGAGCGAGCGCCGACCTTGAGTATATATACAGCTCTACGGCGCATGCACTGTCAGCTGTTGAATGTTCTCGAAGCGCGACGCCACATGCGCGCCCACTGGAGAATCAGGAGAATTGTAGATGTCGAACGCGGTGTGTAGAGGAGGAAGGGTAGACAGATGGTGGAGGAGTGAAGCGCGCGCGGTGTGTAGAGGAGGAAGGGATGCACAGATGGTGGAAGAGTGGGCGACGGCGCGACGGCGCATGCGCGCGCGTCAGCTGTCGAATGTTTGAGAAGCGGTGCGGACGGCGCGGACGGCGCACTACAAGGCGCGAGTATAAGATGCTTCCGCATCTAAAAAAATATATATATACCGCACAGGAATCGGTATGACACGAAAGAGAAACGTGTCTGCATCAGAGATGTAGTCGATTGCTTATAGTGCATTGAAATACCTTCTACAATGTCTATTGATGTTTGACAGCTATAGCATCGTTTGACGTGGATGCACCCCGTTGTAGCTTGTAGTAGTACATCTGCATACTGACGACTAAAGCCTATTGTGATTAAACCATTGTGTTAGCTCTTGACATTTTTACATGCTTTTTTGTTTTATTCAAATTCTTCAAAAGTGTTGTTTAGTAGCCTGATAATCTTTTTCATTCTACTTCCTGCATCAGTCATGCCAAAACCGCCAAGCCCTCTTCATTGTGCTCCCGGCCTCAATCTCCTGGTAGCCTTAGATCAAGTTATAGTACATCAGCAAGTGGAACTCGCTGAAGGTAAGAAGAAAGTATAAGGTCTAAAAAGTTTGGTGATAGCGCCAATAACAAAGGTGACGTGGTGACACCTCTATTGGTGTCAGTACCACGTGGTGATTTTCATAGCTTTATTAAGTATTACTTGAAGTCGTCTAACTTCCCTTACTTTGTTACTTGATGTTGAAACCATACTTCGCCATGTATTACCAATGAGCCCGCGTTGACACCTATGCGTAATTTTTTTTCTAGCGATACCACTACAATAAGCGGTAATTGTCGGGGCTTTCAAAGCAATTTGAGTGTGCTGGCTTCGAGATCAGCAAGAAGTACGAGTTTGACAGCTCAGCGTTTTTCGTTCACCATGTGCGCCAGGCGCATGCGGTGCTACTACGGCTTGAAATGCAACTACTACGATCAATAATCAAAAGTAGATGCAGAAATATACGCATTCTTTAATACATTTATTTACACCATGTGGTAGTAAGAGACTTATTAGCGCCGTAAGCATCATTTCTACCAGTTCCTAATTGAGTGCACCTGTGGAAAAACACTGCATGTTTCCGCACTGGTATTCGGTTGAATGGGTGACATTTAAGAAAGCGGTATGCCAACATTTGTTTAATAATAACTTTAGTTACTTTTGATCTTTGCCAGTTTGACTGTACAGACGAGCGCCGTCCTTTTGATGTGTGGGACCATGTTTGTTGACGCGAAGATTTTGGGGTATAGGTTCGCAACTCCCGCATGCGCAGTCGCCTAGACACTGTTGATGAACCCCCTGTATACTGTAAAACGGCAGTTAACCTAGAATTGACAGTCGCTTCACTAATGTTTCTTTGCTGCTATTTTTACACACGCTCCCGTCACGTGCCCTATTGAACGCCTCGCATGAATATACTTTTTTGTTGTTGTACAGTTGTACTGTTAGCTTTTCGGTGATGCACTCAGTGCGGCGAATGGCAGCTAGTCACTTCTAAAAATGGAATTTTCAAGCACCGTTTGCTAGTGCTATAGGGCCAAAAATGTAGTCTCAACTCTCTTGATGTAAATACGGACCATACACAAGCACCAGCACGTGAAACTAGGACCTCCTCTCCGCATGAAGCACTGCACGTGGCGCCATTACTTGGGCGAATGGGTGGAGCAGGGAAGTTCATATTTGGATGATGATGCCTTGCGGAACTCTCACAGATAATAGACGACAAGCTGCGAGCTTGCTATGACATCTCTCATGTAGATACGTGAACTTGTTGAACATTGTGAATCTTTGAGGGTTCATAAATTTGTGCGTGTTTATTAGTTAGCCAGATATCAATTCAGAATGATTGAAAACGTAGTTTCTCGTATTCACGAATTATTAAGCTTTCCTGCACGTATATACGTAAATGGCTGTACGAAGAAAGCGTTACACAGATGCCCCGCATTTGCTGATCTGGTGACCTCCTCCTGGCATCTGTTTTATGACCTGCTGTGCCTTGATATTAGGGCGCTTCTTGAAGTATTTGTTATTCGAGGCTAGCTTTTAGATGCGAAGCATTTTATGATCAACCTAAATCTGGTGTGTGGCGTAACCAATCTTACTGGGCATGCGCGCACCCTCTCCGTCGACGCAGGCAGTGTATGCTAGCCTACGCTTGATCCCTCATCCAGGCATCTATCCCTGCGGCGTTTACACCTCCATTGGGCATGCGCATTTCGTCTCCCCTCTATCCTCTCCTACACTCTGCCACCTCTCTCGTTTCGTAACGCCGCCGACGCAGGCAGCGTCGGCTAGCGAGTTTTTTATTGCATAAACCGGCTGCTCGTGCTGCACACACACACACACACACACGCATATATATATATATATATATATATATATATATATATATATATATATATATATATATATATATATATATATATATATATATATATATATATATATATATATATATATATTGCGATGATGTTTATTAGAACAGAGGAGTCGCAACGAGGTCGCGACGGAAAATGGGCGAACAGCAAGTCTGGCAAAGGTGGCACAGGTTCTCGCGCAATCAGAGCACGGGCTTCTCGTTGTCTTCCGAAGGCGCATACGCGTTGGTGCGTATGCTCCACTACAATACCCCCGGGGTGAAGGGTAGCCATCCTGGCGACTCAGGGAGTAGGCACAATGAGGGGGTCGTAGTAGGGCTTGAGACGGTCGACGTGTACGGTCTCGCGTCCTCGACGGCGCAAATCTGGTGATTGTGTTAATGGCTCGATGACGTAATTCACCGGGGAGGTCGCGTCAATGACACGGTAGGGACCATGGTACCGGGCCAGAAGTTTAGAAGACAGGCCAGGAACGTGCGGGGCCACCCAAAGCCACACAAGGGAGCCAGCACGAAATGTAGGAGCTATGCGGTGAGCGTCGTCGTGTCGAGTCTTTTGTAGGCCTTGAGCCTCACTTGTCAGAGACCGAGCCAACTGACGGCAGTCTTCAGCGTATCTGGTGACTTCCGAAAGCGGGGAGCACTCAGATGCATCAGGGCGATACGGTAGTATAGTGTCGAGTGGGTGGGAAGGTTCGCGGCCGTACAATAGAAAGAACGGGGAAAAACCGGTAGTCGCTTGTGTCGCGGTGTTATAAGCGAAGGTAACAAAGGGCAATACAGCGTCCCAGTTAGTGTGGTCGGAGGAGGTGTACATCCTCAGCATGTCGCCAAGTGTGCGGTTGAACCGTTCAGTAAGACCATTTGTCTGTGGATGGTATGCGGTAGATTTCCGGTAGATAATGTTGCATTCAGCGAGGATAGCTTGGATGACCTCCGACAGGAACACTCGACCCCTATCACTGAGTAATTCCCGCGGAGCACCATGGCGTAGAATGAAGCTGCGGAGAATGAAGAGTGCAACTTCGTGGGCGGTCGCTGCCGGTAGAGCTGCAGTCTCAGCGTAGCGTGTCAGATGATCGACTCCGACAATAATCCACCGGTTTCCAGAGATACTATAAGGGAGGGGGCCATAGAGGTCTATACCCACGCGGTCAAATGGGCGAGCCGGGCACGGGAGCGGCTGTAACATGCCAGTAAGGTGCCGCGGAGGTGTCTTGTTCTGTTGGCAAGTGGTGCAAGACTGAACGTATTTCTGCACAAAGCGATACATTCCCCGCCAGTAATAGCGCTGGCGCAGCCTTTCGTAGGTTTTCAGGACACCTGCGTGAGCACTTTGGGGATCTGCATGGAAATTCATGCAGATGTCACAGCGCATATGAGTTGGGACAGCAAGGAGCCACTTCCGACCACCAGGCATGTAGTTACGGCGGTACAGAATGTTGTCTCGTAAGGAAAAGTGGGCAGCTTGCCGGCGTAGCGCTCTTGTGGAAGGGACAGCAGACGTATCGGTAAGGTAGTCGACTAACAAGGCAAGGTGTGGGTCTTTACGCTGCTCCGAAAGCATGTCAGTCGTGTCGAGCGGTGACAAGGTGGTAAAAGGGGGAGACAGAGAAGCCACATCTGGTGTTAATGGCGATCGCGAAAGTGCATCGGCATCCGCATGCTTGCGACCGGAACGATATACGACACGGATGTCGTATTCTTGCAATCGAAGTGCCCAACGCCCCAGGCGTCCGGACGGGTCTTTCAAGGTGGACAGCCAACATAGAGCGTGGTGGTCTGTGACCACGTCGAAAGGACGGCCGTAAAGGTACGGGCGAAACTTCGTCAACGCCCAGATTATGGCCAAACACTTCTTCTCTGTCACGGAGTAATTCAATTCAGCCTTCTTGAGAGCGCGACTTGCATAGGCGACTACGTATTCAGCTTGGGTGCCTTTCCGTTGTGCCAAAACTGCACCAAGACCGATGCCACTTGCATCGGTGTGAATTTCCGTGGCCGCAGCAGGGTCGAAGTGACGAAGAATAGGTGGTGAGGTCAGCAGGCGGCGGAGCTGGCGAAATGCGTCGTCACATGCAGGTGACCATGCAGATATGCCTTTGCTGTTGGAAAGCAGACTCGTGAGAGGTGCGATGATGGACGCGAAGTTGCGCACGAAGCGACGAAAGTAGGAGCAGAGACCGACGAAACTTCTTAGGGCTTTCAGAGATGTGGGCAACGGAAAGTCAGCGACAGCTCGAAGCTTATCGGGATCCGGAAGAACACCGTCTCTGGTGATGACATGTCCCAAGATGGTTAGTTTTCGTGCTGCGAAGTGGCACTTCTTGGAGTTAAGTTGTAGGCCTGCAGAAGTTAGACACGTCAGAATCTCGTGGAGGCAAGCAAGATGTGTCGGGAAATCAGATGAAAAGACTACGATGTCGTCCAGGTAACATAAGCAGGTTTTCCACTTGTGGGCACGCAAGATGGTGTCGATCATGCGCTCAAATGTGGCAGGCGCGTTGCAGAGCCCAAATGGCATGACTTTGAACTCATATAGGCCATCCGGCGTTACAAAGGCTGTTTTAGGGCGATCACATTCAGCCATTGGCACCTGCCAATACCCACAACGCAGATCCAAAGATGTAAAGTACTCGGCGCCTTGTAAACAGTCAAGAGCATCGTCTATTCGTGGTAGCGGGTAGACATCTTTTTTCGTGATATTGTTTAAGCGGCGATAGTCCACGCAAAATCGTACAGTGCCATCTTTTTTCTTGACCAGAACCACAGGTGATGACCAAGCGCTTTGAGAAGGCTGTATGACTCCACGTTTAAGCATGTCATCTACTTGCTCCGTAATGACGCGGCGTTCTTCGGCGGAAACGCGGTAAGGACGCTGTCGCAGAGGCGAATGTGAGCCGGTGTCAATAGTATGAGCGATAGTCGTGGTGCGGCCCAAAGCAGGTTCTTGAAAGTCGAAAAAAGAACGAAACTTGTTAAGGAGAGCAACAAGTTGGCGGCGATGCGAGAGGGGAAGGTCTGCGTCAATAGCATTGTCGAAGGCTGACGAACTTGATGGCTCAGACGCATGAGTGATTGCAGCAATGTGACATGGCGTTTCGTCGGGAAGGATAATATCATCGATATGGTCGACAGGTTGCACATATCCTAACGTTTCACCACGAAGTAAGCCAATGGGGTAGTTGCAGTGGTTGGTGACCAGCATTACGGTTAAACCAGACGCAATTGTAAGAACAGCAAATGGGAGAACGATGCCCTTGCGTTCAGTAAAAACCGGAGATGGCGTAAACACCACCGTGCCGTCAGGTTGCGCCAGACATGAAAGGCTAATAGGGACCGAAGCTTCAGGAGGCAAGGTGATGTCGTCATCAGCGATGACTTTGCAGAGCAGAGGAGAGCGGTCGGGTGGTGGAAATTCACATGTTGGCACAAGGGACACTTCGGCACGGGAACAATCGATGATAGCTTCATGACGTGATAAGAAATCCCAACCCAGGATAAGGTCATGAGAGCAAGATGGTAGAACAAAAAACTGTACGACGTACAAAACGTCTCGGATGACGACGCGCGCCGTACACACAGCCGAGGGATGAATGCGTTGCGCGCTAGCCGTGGACAGCACCAAGCCACTGAGAGATGTGGTCACTTTCTTCAGTTTCCTACAAAAGTTTGCGTTCATCACAGAAACGGCGGCCCCGGTATCAATTAACGCTAATGTGGCGACTCCCTCAACATCGGCATCAACAACATTTTGCGGCGAAAATGGAGGCCTTGGGAATTGCGCACAAGTTGCAGTTCTTGCCTCCGGAACTGCACTGATTAGTTTCCCTCCTCGAGAGGTGGTCGACGACGCATAGGCGATTGCGATCGGCGACGAGGTGATGGGAAACGAGCAGTCGATGGGTGGCGATCCGAGTCGGAGTGCCTCTGTTCATATGCAGACGTGGTGGCCTGCTGCGACGCATAGGTAGGAGTTCCAAAGGAGGCGTACGCAGGTGTGGGACGGCGGCGGCAGTAGCGTGCAATGTGGCCAGCGATGCCACACGTGAAGCAGATAGGACGGTTGTCATGGGTGCGCCACTCATTAGATGGACGGACAAAGCGAGGTGAGGGCCTGTAAACCGGAGGCGCTGCCGGAGGAGGTGGAGCTGATAAGGCGACTGGATGCGGTGGGGGCCGCGCGACCACAGCTGCGTAGCTGAGAGGTGAAGGCGGCGCAGTTGGCGCGTAGCCAGCAGTTGAGAGATCAGATGGCACCGAAGTGCACGGGTAAGAGGCCGGAACTGTAGGGAGTGCATTGCAAATTTCAGTGCGTATGGCCTGCTGCATATTCGAAGGGAGGCTTGTCGTGGGCGCGTCACTATGCGGCAGCAGGGAAAGCTGTCGGGCGACTTCCTCCCTGATGAAGTCTTTAATCTGGTTCGACAGAGTTCCTTGGTGAACGTTGCCATTGGCGAGTGCGACGGCCGAGATCGAATCTGGTGATGGAACACTCTGTCGGGCGATGGAACGCTGACGACGCAATTCATCGAAGCTCTGGCACAGGCTTACGAGGACTGCCACCGTGGTCGGGCTCTTCGCCAGCAACATCTGGAATGCGCCATCCTCGATGCCTTTGAGAATATGTCGAATTTTCTCTTCTTCAGGCATGGATGAGTTAACACGCCTGCAGAGGTCGAGCACATCCTCAATATAGCTAGTAAAGGTCTCACCAGGTTGCTGGGCTCGGTGGCGCAGACGCTGGTCAGCGCGGAGCTTGCGGACCTCTGGTCGGCCGAACGCTTCGGTCACGAGGGTCTTGAAGGTGGACCAGCTGGCGATGGCGGTTTCGCGGTTGGTGAACCATAGCTTGGCGACGTCAGCCAAGTAAAAGATGACATAGGCAAGCTTGGAGTCGTTGTCCCATTTGTTGCTGGCACTCACGCGTTCGTACAAGGAGAGCCAGTCTTCGACGTCTTGCTCACCACTGCCGCTGAAGATTGGTGGGTCCCGCTGACGGGTAGCACCGGGGCAGGTCGACGGGGCAGCCGATGGTGCTGGCTGTGCTGGGATGGGCTGGTTGGCGACTGCGTCAGTCATGTTGTACGGTAGTCTTTCGGCCAACTTGCGAGAGCGGAGCTCCAGGTCTGCTTGGGGATCTCAGCAGCCTCCACCAAATGCGATGATGTTTATTAGAACAGAGGAGTCGCAACGAGGTCGCGACGGAAAATGGGCGAACAGCAAGTCTGGCAAAGGTGGCACAGGTTCTCGCGCAATCAGAGCACGGGCTTCTCGTTGTCTTCCGAAGGCGCATACGCGTTGGTGCGTATGCTCCACTACAATATGTATATATATATATATATATATATATATATATATATATATATATATATATATATATATATATATATATATATATATATATATACTGGACCTTGACTTGCAAGGGGCAGAGGGCCGGCGAGAGGGAGATTTGTCGATTGAGTTGTTGAACGATAAAAATTCACACTGTACGTGTTAACTAAAGGTGGACCGCGGGTCTCTGTGTCCAATCGGAGTCTTCTGTCTCTCATTTCCCATTAGCAGCAATAGGCGTGATCTAATAGGAAACACCGGTTCAGGTTTATCATTACCTGCGATACAGTAGGTGCCCCCCTGGGCCTCTCACATTCTGTCCATCACTGCAGGCTTTGCGCCTCGCCAGGTTTCTCTACTGCGCAACGCCGCGATTAGGGCCAGCGTCAACGCTTCATTCAGGGAATGCGTTAACGCCCTCTGCTTTGCATCCGTACTTGATTTACTTTAGTGGGAGATGATCAAATTTTTTCATACCGGTCGTATTCAATTATAACTATTGCGTATGTAGTAATAGCAGATTTACTATCATGTATGCTAATTTAACTTGATTTGCAGTGATACATAATGCATCAGTGGCGATCACTGCGTTCCGCAATTTCATGTTTTTGCTACTTAAATTTATGATAACCACATGAAAACAAGAAAAGAAGCTTTAAAAAGCGTGAATTACTATAATTTCACGCTTACAATTTCCAGCTATTCTTGGTATCGAGACTTCCAACCACTATGTCGCCAAGAACGCGAATGGCCAGTTCTTATACAATATCACGGAAGGTAAGAACATCACTCATTCGTCTGCATAGTAACTCGTCTATTGGGATGTGATCGTCTGATGCATAAAACGAAGGTGGTTTAGTTGCTGAAAGGTCACAACGAAAACAAGCAATCTGAGTTGTTTGACCTATGTTTAAACTTGTTGTCATATTCCCGATGAAGGGCTCCCGAAGACGTAGACGGCAACAAAGAACCTTGGGGGTGAGACCTCGTGACACTCCCGCTGTGCAGGTTTTTGTGCTACATGGGTGTTCCTGCAGAAAAAATAAAGAACTTAAGTCACTGAGAACACCTAAGACAAGCATACCAAACACCGTACGATTACAGATAGCAAAATTAGGTCCTTGTGCTCACATAACTTTGCGCTGACGCATAGAGCAACCAACCCTGGTCTTCGCGTTTGTCTCATTCCGAGTGCGGTATGTTACGAGAAATGGCAGTACCGCTATTGACAAGCTGAAATGATTATCTCAACAGCAGCGAGCGGTATCGTGCTGCTGACGGGCGAAGATGTCGGAATAATGTAGAAATTTCGAAGCCACAAAGCTCCGGACTGGATGACCAGTTGTTTAGTCCCACATTTACGACAGCCCTTGTGAAATCCGGCCCAAAATCTTGCATATTTGGAGCGGTGGATACAAAGAATAACCTTTCAATAAACTAAAGAATAACCTTTATCTTTCAGCATGAATGTTGAGCAAAGTAGTTCTCTCACGTCGCAGACGTTGGTTAAGAATGTGCGTCCCTGTCAACTAAAAATTATAGTATTATGATATTATTTACGTGGACATTTGAGGAGCATTTACGCCATCACCGTCATGTTCTGTATGAAGTCCAAATTGATAGTATCACGCCGCACTTGTACACCGGTGAAATTTTATAACTCCCCAACTTTGTCGTTTCTTCGGCTATTGCAACTCGTCTAGCGACTGAGTCGTGTAAAAAGTGCCTGTACAATGCCATGCACGAACTTAGAAAATCAGTAGCCTAGCTTGAACCGGAACTTTGTTCGTTTAATGTGTTGGCCACCATGATTACTTCACGCATCATTCAAGTTTGTTGCAATCACTTTCATTACCTGGCCCTTGCGATGAAGCTATATTCTCTGATTACAGATTCGAGCTGTTGCGCGAAATATGGCGCGGGGGCGAATCGATGCTTTGTGATGGACGTCCTGGACAACGAAGGCCAAGCTGTTATGCGTTTCGTGAGGCCTCTTAGATGTGTGTACTGCCTCTTTTTCTGCTGTCTGCAGGTGAAGTTTACACATGTTTCCGAATACACGAATCGGTGGCTCATTTAAAGCTCTTGAATTAATTTTAAACATATAATTTTGTAGTGTTCGAGTATTGCTTCGAGTAGAGTGGCATGGTCTTAAATCGAATTGAGCGGCGAGGAAATGACGCAAAGACTGCAGTCATGAGCGCACGGCGTTCTGTACCACATGGAAAGATATGCGAAAGATTTTTATACAGTTCAAATAAGACATTAAAAATCCAAAATAGAATGCCTGCACACAGACTACTTCCTACATTGCGTATACCAGAGACCTTTATTTAGACCGTTTGGTGTAATGTATATAAGAGCACGAACTAATATATTCACTACAGGAGTTGTGTGTGATCAAAACTTGACTGTATAACACTCCTCCCCCTCCCAAAAAAAGTCATGCCTGCTAGTAACGCGCACATGTCACAGCGGAAGCCGGAAGTGTATTGTTTATTTAAGAACTCCTAAAGCAACTACTGCAAGTACACTTGCATGGCACCCACTGCGCCATAAATCGCCGTAATTTTCCTGAGATGTTTCCCTCCCCACGGAATGGCTGATGCCCACTGGAAAACGGAGTATGACAAGCAAATGAAAAAAGTGATCTAGCAAGGTGAATGGGGCCCGTAAACCTATCACGTTCCCATCTTAAAGGGACACCAAAGGGAAAGACATTTTTTTTAGAAGCAAAGCATCCTTTGCTTGGGTCTTCTCCCACGGCGTCGGCGTTCGCGTTCACACTCCCATGCGCAACTCTCCTCTTTCCCTCTTCCGAACACCTGCGCATTACTCTCTCCCCTTATATCCTACCACCTGCTCGCTCCCATTCTCTCTCCTCTAGGCCATAGAGTTTCCAAATATAAGCTAGAAGGATTTCTGGCGCTACGTCTACGGGAGCTGCAACGCATAGACGGAAATTATGGGTATGACATATATTTGCCTAGTATTCGTACTTTATGTTCGATCTGGCTTCGTGTGCCTTCAAGCTGCTCTGTCACGAAAGAAAAATTGGCAAATATTCGGCAATTATGCTTCACCACATATATTTTTTGTGCTTACCACTACAAATCTGGTCACGAAGTGAAAGACAGTTCGTTTTTTCCTTTGAAACAAAACCAAAACACAGAAATAAACAAAGCCACAAGTGCGGTCACCACCCGCAAGCACGAAGACTAGGGAAATCCATGTCATATTCGTAATTCACCCGGTCGGTGAACGATCGCAGTGCCAGAGTCCCCTTTAGTGAATTTTAGAAAACTCTACGCACTACGCATCTCTTCCAGTGGCTGTAACACACCAATTGCGCATGCAGGTTCCCTCCCATCTCCTCTCCTTCGGTCCTCCTCTCTCACCTAGCAACGCCAATGCAGGAAGCGTCTGCTAACCTACGCTCGCTCCCCCCTCTTCTCTAGGCAATCCTCCCCCTGGTGTTTACACCGCCATTGCGCATGCGTCCTCTCCCCCACATTTTCCTCACCTACGGTCCTCCCTCTCACCTGAAAACGCCGACGTAGGCATCGTCAGCTAGCGAGTTTTTTTAATTGAAAAAAAAAAAAAAACACAGCGCATATCCACGGAGTGCATGATGATGAGTGGGGTGAAGCATCCGTCCATGCGTCCGTAAGTGCGACCATCCGTGCTTCCATCCATCTGTCCGTGCGTCCATCCATTTGTGCGTCCATCTATGCATGCGTCTATCCATCCGCCCATCCACCCTTGCGTCCCTCCGTGCATATGTCTGTCTGTCAGTCCATTCAACCATCCACCCATCTAGTGAACACTCCAAGTAGCGCCATCTCACATCTTTTCATGATATATTCAGCATGTATAAGTACCGCCACCCAGCGCACATTCCACGGAATAAACGAGAGGTGGCACTTGCGCACTTTCTTGCGGCCTGCATTTCATGCCTACTTCCCACCTTTCACGACCTCCAGATCATGGCTGCATACTGGTGCACAATATTTATGGCACTGTGGCCCAACCCTCGCTAAAGTTTGCTAAAACGAAGGAGGTTACGCCCAGTGAGTTTACTGTGACAACTCTTCCTGGTCTGATAGCGCTCAAAGTGAGTGTTTCTGGTACTACTTTTTAATAAGCATCAAATAAAGGCAAATTTATTGGAGGTTAAACCATTATTACTCGTCTCTGTAAGTTATTTCATAAGAAACTACTATATTTTTATTTATGATTAACGTGCGCGGGTTGCCTCCTCAATTGAAAAGGGTGCGTGCGTGCTGCTCCTCCAGTCTGGCTGTGGATGTGGCTACCTACTATTATTACGAGTACTACTACTGTTACTACATACATACATACATACGTACGTACGTACATACATACATACATACATACATACATACATACATACATACATACATACATACATACATACATACATACAAACATACATACATCACTGACGCACTACCCAAGGCATAGGGAGCTTCACCCCCAAAAATCGACAGCTCGCGCTTCGCAATACTGGCCCTTGACCTCCAAGGTAGTGCCGGTGGGCCAGAGACTTATAACAAGTTTTAGAAAAATTTCGTTGAGTCAGTGCGAATGAGCAAATGACATTTTTTTGAAGTCCTCCTCTATTTTTAAACCTGCAATGGTGAAATTGACGTCACTATAGTTTTCAGAGTACAAATTATCAATTTAAGCTAATTTTTTCACTTTAGTGTCATTTTACAAGTGAAGTTTAAGCATTCTCCAAGCTTTCACACTGCCTTTCCTATTTCACCACAGGTAATCGAAGTTCAAGCTCCACCCGGAACTATCGTCGGCCGTGTACGCCAGCTGTGGTCCTTATGCTATCCATCGTACGGAATTTACGACCCCAGTGGGAAGAAGGCACTGGGCATCGTGGGTCCTTGCTGCACGTATAGCATGCCCTGCTGCTGCACCGTCCAGTTTACGGTGGGTTGAAGTGCGTGGGATGTCGGAACGAAGTGAAAGATTTTCATTTCATGTCATCACAATAAGAGGTCACACTCAAAATGTGACGGAAGTGCCTACGAAGAGACTCAAAAGGCCAGTAAACAGGCTCTGACTTTTTTGACACCTAACAAATAAGCTCGTCAATTTGTAGAGTAGACCGCGGCGATCATGTTTTCCGAATATTACAGTGCTGCGCGCCGCACAAAGGCCCATTTCGAATGAAAAAAAAAATACAATTCCCGCGCTTCTTTCCTACGCCTGACCAATCCTCCTTTCATGCGACGTGGGACGCCATTTGTCGATTGTTCTAAACCAGTCACGACGACGAGCTACGCATTCCCCACCCCCATGAGGAGGAAGGGTGGTGAGACCACGTGAAAACTTGAAACCAGCTGAAACAGTTGTTTTAACCCATGAAACGTCCTCAATACTGCTCATATTTGGGAAATTTTTGCAGCAGTATGTTCACAAAGCAAACGTGCAAATATTTCTCTTTCTAACAATGTTTGGACCTCAGGGTTGTTTACTAGCCCTTTAAGGGTTCTATTTCACATACCACATTATACTGCGCCATGCTTATACTAAGAGCTGTCAGATGATCTAGACTTTAGATGGAATGAAAATGGGGACATCGCTGCAGTTTATATATGTAGAAAGTTTTACCTTCAAGCCATTTAGGGGGACTTACAGTTGGTGTATTAATCCTTCATTGACGTCTCTCTCTCTCTCTCTCACACACACACACACACACACACACACACACACACACACACACACACACACACACACACACACACACACACACACACACACACACACACACACACACACGCACACACACACGCACACACACACGCACACACACACACACACACACACACACACACACACACACACACACACACACACACACACACACACACACACACACACACACACACACACACACACACGTTTTCACGACGGCACAGAAGACTGAAGAAGGGTCCACATAAGTGTAGTTCTCATGCCTTTTTGTGTTTCATCGTGTATGTAACGTTTTGTATACCAACTGTGCTGAGCCTTCAATTTTAGCAAGCTGCAATTCCAACACATTTCTCTTCAAGGTTAAATCAGCAAACGGCGCAGACATTGGGAAGATCGCGAAGCAGTGGGGCGGTGTCGTGAAGGAGGGATTCACTGACACCGACACTTTTGGCGTCACCTTCCCGATGGACTTGGACGTCAACATGAAAGCCTGTCTGATTGCGGCCACTATGCTCATCGTAAGCACGACATTGTATATTCTGATTGATTGATTTGAGTGATATGTGGGGTTTAACGTCCCAAAACCACCATATGATGGTGTTAGTCGAGTTATAGAAAAATGTTTAAAGAAAGTTTTACCTATCCATACGTTAACGTTTTCATACGCACGTAAACGTATACTATTACGTTTGTGCAAACTACTGAATGGTAAATATAACTGCATTTAAACTAATATATATATATATATATATATATATATATATATATATATATATATATATATATATATATATATATATATATATATATATACAATATCGGATGACCGCTTCAGAAATATCATAAGGGAAGTTTTTAGCATGTACAAAATCCCAGTATGCATAACTCGCACGTGCATCACACCTTGGAACTCTGGGTACAGTTTCGACATGCGCCACCATCATTGAGCACATGCATGGTAGCAAACGACACCAAGTCTAGCTGTGCCGCTCTTGTATTTCCCGTCAACGCCGCTAGTCGCAAGACGATGTTTGCGATATGAGACTGCCACAAAATACTTGTAAATCAGATAAAAAATGGACCAGGTGCGGGGGACGTGCTGTTTGCCAAAGGTGATCACAAACCTTCGCGACCGCACGGAACAGTTGTCCGAAAAGCGGAACACATGGCGTAGGCACGCCTAAACGGGAAGTACCTGAACAACATGCGTGTGTGCAGGCGTCGCTTCAAAACAGGCTAGTTACGTTTCCAAATCTCGTGTGAAGTTGTTTAACCCATTACTCGCGACACCATAAACTCGGACACTGAAGACACGGAGGGTCTGAATGCACCAGTAAACACTGGTTCGCTGCAGGCTGCATAATGCCCTGAATTATTCTCCTTTATTCTAAACACAAGCGAAACGATCCAAACACGTGCACTACGCCAAACGATCCGCCTAGCGAACGTAATCACGGCACGTTCACTGAGACGCATGTGATCCGTTGGCTAAGTTGCTCGGTGATAGCTGACGGAGTACTGGACTGACGTCACTTCGTGTAGAAATAACAGGTTTCCGGATGTCACAGCCATAGACACCTTTGTTTTTGCCGAGTGTTGTTCGTGAAAGAATGATTAAGAAGACATGTCAGTGATAATTATGCAACTGCAAGTTGTTTAAAACAGAAGTAGAGGGCAGGATGTTCCTGCAATAAAAAATTTGTGTTTGCCTGGTTCTACTTGGCCTAGCTAGATGGTGCCACTTATCGAGCCTGTCGTTGGCTTCAAAGCTCTCGCGTTTACAGCCTCGGTATAATCGGTCTTTTAGCTTCATTAATCCGCTTGAAACAAAATGATCGCAACTAGCGCTCGCAGTTCAGTGTACTTTGACATGGTACTGAGTCTCTGCCAAGAGGATATTGCGAGTAGCCCCAAACGAATGTAGATTTGCGAGGTATACAGGGCTGTAAGCGTAGAGGCCGTCCGGTGAGTAGTTTACGTTCCGTAAAAGTCTGCGTTCCGTAAAGGCCCGCGCATGCGCAGATTTCTTCCGGCATACGGTAACACGGTAACGTAAAGAAGTATGTATGCAAGGTAGAAGCCTCCAATACCAGAGTTTTAGGGCATGGTCGCGGGAGAAAATTTGAGAATCGGAGCCGTCGCTTGCATACAGAAATTCATACTCAGTGTTCGTATTATATATAAAGATTTAAGCAATAACCACTAACTTTTCATGTCACCTTGATTGATTACCATGTCGTGGAAAAAGAAAACTTCCCATTTGTAATCATTGCCAGTCTACAATCAATAATACTTCAAGCTCTTTACTGATACACATTTAGAATGACGAAGTATAATCTGGACTACTCTCCTTACCCTTTTTTGTGGCATGACGCACAATCATGTGCTGATTTTGACGCGCAAAACGCCATGTGTTGATATTTTGCGTTAATTCTGTTGCAGGACTACATGTTTTATGAGACAACATGCGGCCAGGGCTCTGGTGCGAAAGCAACGTGACCTGACGTGCTTCAGTTTACATCTGGCAGCTGAAATTCTACGCCTTAATGCGAATCTAAGGCTGCTCTTATTCCAGCTTAGGAAGTAGTCAAATAAGCATACGTGGACTCCTCACAATTTTTTTATTATCTTGACGCTCAAGTACGCATAAAGGAGCAGCCTCTATTGCGAAGGAGTAGGAACACTGCCCATTTGCTTAGATCATCGCGTCAAGCTGCTCCTACAGCCGCGATACCACGCCGCGCTTACGAAGTTCTGCATTTACGTGGTGATATCATTTCGTTGGCGATATACTATATGTCACGTTCTATAACACGCTCGTGTAATCACACATGTATTCTGACCTAATTGACACGTACACAGTCTAATCGACTACACGCACACTTAACAGATTTGTAACATACGCGTAAGCCTCCGCACCTAAGCACATGCTTCAACAGGTTTTGTTGAACTTATGATAACTGAGAATTTCAGATTGCGTCAATCGACATGTGCATGTTTTTTTTCTCTACGTCACCTGAATAAACTGAAACAGGTATGGTGCCACTGTCAACATAAAATAGGTGAAGCGGGTATGGTGTTGTGGTGCACATGGAAAATGGACACATCCCAAGAAAAGAGGAATGTAGCGCGGACAAAAGACTGAGGAAGAAGAAACCAAAGAAAAATAGGTTATGGCTGAATATCGGGAGTTTTATCTGAATTTTGGTGGTATTCGTTATAAGTGCTTCATGGTTTTATACCTTAAAAACCACAGACGCCAGAAAAAAATGTTTGGAAGAACTCTTCCATACATGGTCTCTATAATATTCAAAATAGGCAGTTTTCATGCCTAGACAATTGTCACTTATGAATACTGGCTGGCAAAGCAAGCTGAAACTCAATTGTGCACGTACCCGAATTCGGCTCTTCAGCATGCGAGATGAAGTTGGAAAAGACACGCCAAAGAAATATGTGCGTAAATTTTTCCCATACAAAACATTTGGAAGCCACCGATATAAGAGGTCATGTAGAACACTGCGTAGAACCCTTTGTCGAACAGAGATGGCACAGCGCGTCCTTCATGGAACCTCAGTTATGGCCGTGGCTTTTAGCCGTGGCGCTGCGGTGCGAAGGCATTCGCGCATCGGTCGCGAATGATGCTCCTTGATAGACTGCTCCGGGATTCAAGCAGACTAACACGACAGCAATATTTGTGGTGTGAACAAAGCGGCAGTCGCAGAAATGAAACTACTCGCATGCTGGCGAGCAGCAAGTGTGACGAGAGACCTCTGACTGACGTTGCAGTCAATCGCGTTTTGCTTCCTTGCTTTTCCTTTCTGTTTTCATTCGTATTTTTTCCCCAGTTGTTCTCTAAATTTTGCATTGCGGATGGTAATGGGCCGTACAGCGTACTCTTGGCTCGTGGTTTTCACGGCTACCTGATACACAGTGTTGGCTACATCGTCATTATCCGTCGCACCGTGACGCTTTCAGGTTTGCTACGATGCTGACGTTTCACGAAACACTGTCACTTCCCAGGATGCTTTAAATAATGTTCTTCGTACTGTACTGTAAAATAGCAGAGATGGTGAAGCACGACTGCTCTGGAAGGTCGGTTCTTCTAAGGACCAGCCTTTTCGAAAAGTCTGATAGGTGAAGATGCGCTCAGTCACCTGTGGCTGAACTCGAGGTGATCGCATGGTTTACATGCTATTATCGATGAAAATTCAGGCGATATTGAATATATGCAAAGTCACATTTGGCAAATTGCGTCGCACCTCCTGCAACAGCAGTTCATATAAACTGAAACGTCACAATGACAATAGATGTTATGAAGAAATAAATGTTTATGGAGAAGCATGGACACCTTTATGATAACAACATGATAATGATATTGCATCCAAAGTTAATGCTTTGCCTTACACTTCGAATGCCTGCATGAGAATATACGAGTACCAAACTAGGCATGCCAAATGCAATACGCCGGACTTCATGTGCTTGAGCAACGCTCCTCGCAGGGAACCGTTACTTAACTATACACAAACCGTGAGGAACTTGTAATTATGCTCCCTATGATAGCATAAATACGTGTTCGTATACAAAGGGCCGCGCTTGAATCTTTTTTTTTTTTTTGCTGGAGGGAAAGGATCTCGTGGAGGATACCATGAGAGCCTGAAATGGCCTGCATACAATTGCCATTAACTGAATATGTTTTTTTTATTAATTTAAAGAATATTATATAGCGATGTAATATACAGAAGAAGGTCCTAAAACTCTAGATGCTGCTTGGAAACCTCCTGCAGTCTAAAGCGTTCACTGCCTTCACAGGTCCAAAATATTTTGGGGAAGCATGCTCTGAGCCTCGCAAGGCTTGAAACGGCAAAACTAGGAGATTCTGAAGACTAATGTGGTTGCTTCTAGGCTGTTTCTAGCTTGTTTCTACGTTGGTTCTCAGCGGAAAGAGGTTTGTGTGTAACCGCAGACAGTCACAGACACGACGCGGATGCGCAAACTCCAGAGACGGAAACTTGCTCTGAAACCGAGCGTTCGCACACCTCGTATACAGATCTGCGAGCACATCGTCGTCGGCGGAGACTTTCCATCATCTCGGGGTCTTCTCGAGGTCGCCGCTGCCTTTCCCGTTTCCAAGTGTTCTCTCATTGTAAGTACTCAGGGGGCCCGGTTCTCCACCATCGTTTCGCAGCAATGTGTTGTGTTAACTGTTGCCTTCTTCGCTTTTGGTGGAGTTCTGAGATATACTCACTTTCTGTGGCACATACCTGTCACTGATGATAATTTTCTGGCAGGCCACGCATACAAACTACAGGTGATTTTAACAGATTCGTCGCAAAAACGGTGGTGGACTTGCATACACAGATCGAATCAATTTTTCAGTGAATTCTCAACCTTTTACTGCTATCTCACGAACTAGCTTAACTTTATTTCGTTCCATGGACTTCTCGCTGCGGTGCGTTGCATGCCTCCAAAAGGTTCACCAGCGTACAATCCACGCACTATGCGGTCGTACGCACCACAATTTTGCGACACCAATACTAAGAACTTAATATTTTACGACAATTGTTCTGACGCACATAAGCCGCCTTGTCAAACAGAGTTACAGCTCGGGGTTCACTTTCGAAGCAGAGCAATGCTTGGCTATTTCAACAGACCTTTTTAAAGCAATCCCACAACGCCCCGTGGGCGCGCGGAGCACTACGGGAAAAGTTAGTACGCCGAGCGAACCGGCTCTGCCTCCACCCGCTACTCGTTCGCGCCGCGCGAGCACAAAACGAAAATAACATGCCGCCGCTTGTTCAAAAGGGTCCGAACGCACCTGCACGTATCTAGGCATGAAATGTGAAATGAATAACGCATTCAGTGTAAGGGTCACTGGGCGGGTGTACATCGGACATAGACGATGAGCAGCATGCGAGTTGTTGCCTACCAATTCATGTGGTCAAAACATGCTATCGTGAGGAACGTGAGATTGAACACGGAAGTCATAGTTATTTAACGATCAACTGCTCATAAAGTGCTATGTCTTTTAATCATGGTTTTAATCATGGTTTGATTAGGCTGTTAACACAAGACTGCAGAGAAGTGTTACAGCTAAACAATTTTTTTAATGTTTATGGACAAGTCAGGTGCTGAAAATAGGAAAAGTAAACACATTCCAAACGTATTTAAGTAGGAAGGGATGGAACTAGAATTAACGTGCGAAATACCCTGCTCTGATGATTTGCGATTTCTTGTAAGATGCTTAAGTGTCTCTGCGGATAATGTTTTCTGGCAGTATATACTGCGTTGAGTGAGACCATTATTGAATTCCGTGTTGGCGCATTCAAATATGATTCAATGAGGAATAATGATGTACTTACGTTCGGCGAAGAAAAAAAAAAACAAAAAAAAACACTTGGGCATGTTATCTGAGCTATAGTTTCCAGCTGCATGAAAGCGTGGCGTCCTGCCCATATCATATTGCATTAGTTTGTGAATAGCTCATTCACACTGCAAACAAAGTTTATTTCGGACGACCTTCACCCTTAAAGAAATTAAGAATATTTCAGTTATTCGATGCATACGTTCTGCACAGTCTGAAGGGAAATCGGGAAGCGATATGAGAAGAGAGTTGTGTTTCATATGCTTAGTAACATTTCTTCCAGAGGGCGTAAGATTGCAGTAGTCTGCAATAGGCAGAAAAAAGTACTATAAGAGGCATGCCAATTGTTCTTCCAGTTGTTGTGCAAGTCTTGGTTAACGAATTACTCTTGTGTTGACATATATACATGGTCCGAATGGTTGATGTATCAAAACTTGCCGCAGAGAGCATCAAAATTCATTTAATAAAGCCATGTTATCGCACCTTGCATTTTCAGTCATGCAGATGCAAGCTCATTTTTAAAAGCCTGGTAATCTTGCACAATCACCCTTACCAGACCACACGAGAAATTTCGGAGACATACCACAAAGAACACCACATCTTGTTTGAGTCAATCCATCTTCACTATCGCTACAGCATAAGAAACTTAACTTTACTGATCAACTGTAAACACGCATCTTGGTTTTTTACTTTTTTGTGCCTGTTTGTGACATGTGTGATGCACCCCTTTTTTAACATATGTTTTTCTTAACACGTGACATAACCTTTCTGTCACAAGTGAGCGTTTCCAGTGTGCATATTTCTTTCTTGGTCCTAATGCGAACCTGCAGGTACAGTGCCAAAGAAAGTTGGTACGTGCATATCGTGCAAGCGAAGAGCATACGGTCTAGTGAATGTATTATATTTTACAGAATACCACTCATTCTTAAAGCACTCTTTCAATATACCAGAACCGTACAATTCACTCGTAAACAGCGTCAAAGCACAATGATTCCTAATGCGTCTGTGAATTTATGAACAGCGCTTGCACCTTTTCAGCTACCAAGTTGTACGGATTTTTGCTTATGCCGAAGACGGACTGACGCTAAAGAATAATAATAATTATTAGCTTCTGAGCCACTCAGCTGGTTGAACAGGGGGAGAACTGCAAATTGTAGAGAGGCCATCAAACCTAGACAGTGAAGTTTGTGAGTGAATCACACGGTAGTGTATCACACATTGTCGCTTCATCTGAGAAGCGCTGGCACGCTGGAAATGCAATATCGAAGCGTAAGGCCCGTGCGCTAGCCAGGGCTGCTGCTGGGGCGTACCAACAATAAGCGCTTGCGCGCCCGTTGGCGGCGCTAGCGTGCTTGATAAATATTTCATTTATTTTGTGACCAGCTAAGGAGGTATTAGAGCGGGTCGACATGTCAGTTCATCTTCATCAACCATCTTATGATGGTCACTCTTTTAAACATGACTCGCAACGATGACTGACCACAAATCGTATGGTTTTGTTATCTCAGAGGCTTGTTCCGAGAAAAGGTCGACGCTCAGAACTTCTTGAAGACGGAGTGTAGGCCCCTCTGGGCGTACATTCAGTCTTTAGCTCTTTAGAGAGTACATTTAGTGGCACTATGAGAGTGCCAGTTACAGTGTTTAGAGTTGCAGCAAAGTGACGTCGCGAGGATATATATGTCCATGATAAAAGCTGTCGTAGTAGCAGGTCAAAATATATTACTATGATAGAAGAGGCCTGGTTTGCCTATTCGCACTTTTCACTAGAACAGAAAGGACCACCAAAATCTACCCCCCCCCCCAAAAAAAAAAAACTTTCTCGAACTATACCTCAAAATTTACGTCCAGTGAGTAAACTAGCGAAACCAAGCAAATAGCGAAACAATAAAAAATTTGGTAGATCCCACGTGCCTGGGAATCGACGTTATGCGAAGCATGCGGAGGGAAGGTGACCATGTTTTATTGAGGGACACTCCATGAAATGACGCTATAGATATATGTACAAAGGTTTCACGCACAGACACATGTTGAGGAATTGCAAATGTTAACATAACCAGTTGTTTGCACTTGCGCAACGATACCAACTGAAACATGCCTTTTAGAAACACCAGAAGCTGATATGAAGCGCTGATGCTCGTGAAGATGCTGGCCCTGGACACTGCTGCATAATTAGCTTCAGCGCACGGCAACTAACCACTTTTGACATTAACCCGACGTGACGGCTGTATGAAAGGAGTACATATGTAATGTTTATAAAATTGGGTAGGTAGTGCTGCAAGCACTATTGACGTTTCATGATGATTAGCGTCTATTCGAAAAGTTTGAGTTTGAGTTTATTCAACCACGTGACAAGTACACGAAAATACACTGTATACGTGGTTTGGTGCGAAGGGAAAAAAAGCTGCATTTCACAGCTTGACTGGCCCCTTCACCCAGAAAAAATCTAAACTACAAATTTACAAAAAATTACGAAAATTATAGGCAGCGGAAAGAGACAATACAAAAAGAAACACGTATGTGGCCCATGACAGCAAATAATAGAACGACAACTCTGAAATACATACAAAATATTCTTAACAAAGCAATGTATGAAAGAATAAAAACTGAATAACCATTACAGAAATCACCCAACATTCATTTACAACACAATCAGCACATCCGATTTAACATTTCAGTTTTAGACAATATACGCAGATTATCAGTTGTTATAGTTTACATTTGTTCCTCACACTTGGAAGGCGGTAACGTAGTGTTTCAAATCCATAGTATGTCCGATGACAAGGTACGTGCCAAGTCTCCGTACACCGAGTAACGCGACCGGCAGGATTTGGTTGCAAGGTGGCCAAGGTGCGTAAAAAGATACTTCCTCTGCGTATTTCTGATTTGAAAGCTGACGGAAGCTGGTATTCGTAATAACAGGTATTTCATAAAATTCTATATTTTGCAAATATTGAAGCAGTGTGTGCGTTATAGGATACAGCTTCAATGCACCGCAAGGCATTTTTTTGTAACACGACCAGGTTCTTTATAGATGCTTTAGAGCCTGTAGACCAGACCGGTCCGACTTTCGCACGGAACAGTACAGCCTTGGCTTTAGAGCAATTAATGTGTAGAGAATTTGCCACAGTGCAGGCATATATTTTATTTAGTATTTCATTAGCAGAAACAATCAGGTCATCAGCCGTTTCCCCAGAAAAAAATATACTGGTATTGTCCGCGTAGATTACATATTCTACAGAGCTGTCAAAGTAGTTCCGAGACCGGGGGTAGCTGTGTGGTAAATGCTTCATTGCCACGCAGAATGCTTGGGCTCGATTCCAGCTGGGACCCTTACATTTATTCTTTGCATTCGTCGGGTCAACGGTATACCGATGTCGGGTATTTCTTAATGCTCTCGCGTTAAAATTGCCCATGTGTGTTATGATTGTTTCTGGGTAGATACTAAGTGTCAATCACATGTGGCACATACCCGCCTATCAGCGGCACATACGCGCTCTTGGGTATGCGCCACTGTCTGGTGGGAAGCGTTTGACGACGTACGAGACGGTATTGTGACATTATTCATGTCTTGACCAGCGCGTCCTATTCGTCAAACCATCTTACCCTCCCATACTAATTTTGATTCACGACAATTTAAGAGGGTGACCACGAGTGCACCCAAATGAAAACGGCTAGATAGATAGATAGATAGATAGATAGATAGATAGATAGATAGATAGATAGATAGATAGTGTTATGCCTGCGAGTCCACAGCGAACGGCCGTGCCTCTGAAAAAGGCAATCTGTGTCAAGGCCAGTCCGCCTGACGCGATCAACAACTCAAGGGCGCCTCTCTGGCGTGCACGTGCAGTGAGTCAGCCTCGGCAAGCGACCCGTCGAGTAAACAACTGGCGTCTTCATGTCTGGGGGTCTGACGCATTGCGCGGCGACCCCATTGGAGGAGTCTGCCCTGACGACCAGCGGCGCTTCTGATTGGACATTTTGGTTGGACCCGGTGCTTATAAAAGAAGCCCTGCGGCGCGTCGCGATCGGCGGTCCTAGGTGAAAGCTGACATGTGTGTCAGATCGGACCCGTTTGAGAGCAGACCTATGTGTTAGAAAGGAGAGCTCGGCTCTTCGAGTCTCTGTCGGCCCCAGTGCCGAATTTGTAATGCCTCTGTATATATGCTGTACATAAACCTTGTTTAACTCACCGTCGCCTCGTCCGCTCGTCTTATCAGCTCTGCGCAGAAGCAGTCGCGAGCTGAGAAACATACGCTACCAAACGGCTGGTGACCTTCCCGACGGAGTTGGAAGCAGTGGCGCCTTCGGGACCGTGTTGGCGTCGCCGTCTTTCGAAACAGTGGTTGCAGCGGTGAGATTCGTGGCGCCCTTCGTAACGTCGTCGGAGGCGCGCGTCGTAACAGTGGTGGCAGCGGTGGGATCGGCCGGCGTCAGCGACATCGATGCGGTGAGTGCCTGATGTTTTCCCCTCAGTTCACCAGACTACTCGAGCTCAGGTTGTAGTAGTTCAGAGAAGGGCTGTGTGAAGCATTGGAGTGAGCTTTGATCGTTTCAAGCCAAGTCGAAGCGCTTTGAAACCAAAGTTAATGCGGAGGGGGTAAACACGGGAGTGTGAAAAATTGCTTGCGCGTCTTGCTAGTAGGCTTATAGTGGGTACGGCAAGTAGATTCTTAACAGGGGCAAACAGCAAGAGGCTAGTGTGAACGATGGAGAACCTTAAAGTGAAGGAACTCATCGAAATTTGTGAGGAACTCGGCATTACTTTGGGCCGTGCGAAACGTAAGCAAGTGATCCTTGAGATCATGAAGCATGAGGGAGTGTCGGCTGAGGAAGTCGATGAGGCCTGGGTGGATATCAAAGCACGCCGTGAGGAGGCTGAAAGGCGAGAAGCTCGCGAACGTGAGGAGGCTGAAAGGCGAGAAGCTCGCGAACGTGAGGAAGCTGAAAGGCGCGAAGCTCGCGAACGTGAAGAAGCTGAAAGGCGCGAACGTCGCGAGGAGGCCGAGAGACAGGAGCGCCTCGAGTTGAAACGAATAGAATTGGCAATCCTACAGTGTTCGCAGGCGCCTAGCGTAGCTTCTCCGACGATTCAGGTCAGCGGTTTTAGAGTTCGGGACCAACTGCCACCGTTCGTAGTAGGCGAGGACATGGCGAAGTATCTCGTCAAGTTTGAACACGTCTGTGAGCGAAACGCTTTGGAGCGGTCTCTTTGGGCGCAGAACCTGTT
The DNA here is from genome assembly GCF_043290135.1 of Rhipicephalus microplus. Lineage (NCBI taxonomy): Eukaryota > Metazoa > Arthropoda > Arachnida > Ixodida > Ixodidae > Rhipicephalus > Rhipicephalus microplus. The sequence continues at coordinate 223,280,105 of NC_134700.1, forward strand.
AGCTCTTCTTCCCGGCGAAGTGTCCGACGCGATAACTTGCTTGTCGAGGGAAGCGTTTGAGAGCTATGACGAGGTTAAGGAAGTGCTCTTGAGACGTTATAAGTTGTCACCCGAGGCTTTCAGGCAAAGGTTCCGGTATGCCGAAAAGGGGAATGAGTCACACGTTGACTTCGCGTTTCGTCTTAAGGCCGATTTAATTGAATGGCTCAAGGGCGAAGGTGTTTATGACGACCCCGATAGAGTGGTGGAATGCGTTGCATTGGAGCAATTCTACCGCTGCATCGAGGATAATGTCAGGCTTTGGCTGCAGGACAGACTTGGTGAAGTACAGCTAAACAAGGCAGCAGAATTAGCTGAGGAGTATTATACTCGCCGAAAGTTGCACAGCAGGGCAGTGCGCGTTGAAAAGGATGAGAGAAAAGAGGGCTTTTCAAAGAAACATGATCAACGGAGACCCGCTCCGCACCGGAATTTCAAGAAGGACCCGTGTCTTACGAAGGACAGTGTAGGGGAAGGGCAAACAGAAGCGGAGAACTCGAGTGAGGTTTCTACCACACAGGCATTTGAATCGGAAAACAAACGGAAGCCGCTAATCTGCTACAACTGCAAAAAGGAAGGACACATCGCGAGAAACTGTCGGGAAAAGTTTGCCTTCACAACAATCTGAGAATCAGAAAAAAACATGCGGTTGTTGGAGCCGTATCTTCAAGAAATTAGGGTGAATGAGAAAACGTGCCGAGCACTTAGAGACTCAGCGGCAACCATGGACGTTGTCCATCCTTCATTGGTGTCTCCGGATGACTTTACAGGAGAATGCGCGTGGATCAGGCAAGTCGCCGAGGAGCAGAGTGTTCGCTTACCAATAGCCACGGTTGTCATTGAAGGCCCGTTCGGTAAGCTTCGCACCGAAGCGGCTGTGTCTGCCGCGCTAAATGATCGTTTTCCTTATCTTTTCTCCAACAACTCGGAGCAGCTTCTCAAAGAGCAGGGCAAATCGTTCTTCCCCAACTTAGCGTGCATGGCCCTCACGCGATCGCAAGCGCGGAAGCTATCGCGGCAGCTTGATCTGGTTCAATGCAGTGAACTCTCAATTGACCTTGTCAGCGGGTCGACGGAACCCCAGAAAGGAAATTTTCCGCGTGAGTCATGTGAGCAGTCACGCGAGCGGCCCATCGCCGAAGCGATCAGCGCGGTATGCGTAGGGGGAGACGACATGGCGCCATTGAGTCATGAGCGAGAGGGTTGCAACGCTCTCGCCTGTAGCGGAAAGTTGGAGCGAGCTGCCGAGAGTTGATCGAGAGACGCTCATTCCAGAGCAGCGTGAGGACCTCTCGATTGAAGCGCAAGTGGAAAGCCACAAAAATTCGGCACGAGTGCTGTCGAAGGAGCACTACGAGAAATCGGTGAAGAAACGCGCTTTTGAAGTTGATAATCAGGTAATGCTGCTGCAGCCGTCTAAAAGGAACAAGCTTGTTGTTGATTGGGAAGGGCCCGCCAAAGTATTATCGAAGCCTTGCGATACAAATTATGAAGTTAAATTAGGAAGGTGGCCGGACAAAATTTACAACTTGAAAGCAGTCGTAAATCAGCTGTTGAATGCTTCAGAGGAAGAGGGAGCAGAAATTTTTAGTTCTAGTGAGGCAATCGAAAGGGAATCGGAGGTAATCTGGGAGCAGATAAACCTAGAGCCTAGGTTAAGTGAAGTCCAAAAGGAGGACCCGAGAAAGATTGTTTTGGTGTTTGAAGACGTGTTTTCGGACTGTCACAGAAAGACGAGGGTGATCGAACACGATATCGAGCTAAGCGGTGAGGAGTCAATCCGTAGCAAGCCGTATCGTTGTTCCCCTGTGCAACGTCGCAAGTGTGAGCAGCTGTTGGTGCCGCATAGGTATCGTCGCCTAAAAGTGGCCGGTTACTGAGGTGGAGCATGTTGCTCCACAGCGCAACTTTGACGTTCGCTATCAAAAAAAAAAGAGAAAGCTAAACGCTAATGCCGGTGCATTGAGCAGTGCGTTCTAGCTAGTACCTTCTCAACCTTTCGGTTTCTCGCTGGTGATTCGGGGCAAAATTTTGACCTCATCACGACCTGGGCTGAGCGCTCTCGTTCAGAGTGATCTCAAGGGGCCAACTTTATGTGGTATTCTAATTCGTTGCGTTGTTGTACGTGTAAAAATTCGAGTTCTCATTTTAAGAGTCTTGTGTCCCACATGTGCCTCTTGATGTAGAAAGAACAAAATTCCGATAGACACGTAGATAGGTATATGTTGTACTATACTTTGTCTGGTGTTCTGTTGGGTGACTGAGGGCACTTGCTTGTGTCGTGTGTTGTCTGTTGCCGAACCGTTCTTAGCAAGTTGCAGAACCATCGACAAGTGCTGAAAACGAAGATGGTCAGAAGAGACGAGCGAAATTGGCCAGCAAGTTGTGGCGACAAGCCAATGGAGCTGGGATCTGTCGTCAAAAATGGGATGTGTTCCCGGAACAGAGTCTGGAGCTGCATTCTCCCCATGGCCCTGGAGGCGAACGTGGAGGGACCTGGCGAACGAGCGCGCCTGTCATCCGAGCCCCGTGGAAGCAGCTCGTCTTTTCGGCGCATTGTCTGGCGGCGGGGGTGCTGTTATGCCTGCGAGTCCACAGCGAACGGCCGTGCCTCTGAAAAAAACAATTTGTGTCAAGGCCAGTCCGCCTGACGCGATCAACAACTCAACGGCGCCTCTCTGGCGTGCACGTGCAGTGAGTCAGCCTCGGCAAGCGACCCGTCGAGCAAACAACTGGCGTCTTCATGTCTGGGGGTCTGACGCATTGCGCGGCGACCCCATTGGAGGAGTCTGCCCTGACGACCAGCGGCGCTTCTGATTGGACATTTTGGTTGGACCCGGTGCTTATAAAAGAAGCCCTGCGGCGCGTCGCGATCGGCGGTCCTAGGTGAAAGCTGACATGTGTGTCAGATCGGACCCGTTTGAGAGCAGACTTATGTGTTAGAGAGGAGAGCTCGGCTCTTCGAGTCTCTGTCGGCCCCAGTGCCGAATTTGTAATGCCTCTGTATATATGCTGTACATAAACCTTGTTTAACTCACCGTCGCCTCGTCCGCTCGTCTTATCAGCTCTGCGCAGAAGCAGTCGCGAGCTGAGAAACATACGCTACCAAACGGCTGGTGACCTTCCCGGCGGAGTTGGAAGCAGTGGCGCCTTCGGGACCGTGTTGGCGTCGCCGTCTTTCGAAACAGTGGTTGCAGCGGTGAGATTCGTGGCGCCCTTCGTAACGTCGTCGGAGGCGCGCGTCGTAACAATAGATAGATAAATAGATAGATAGATAGATAGATAGATAGATACGCTCAAAATTGCCGAAGTACGCAAATAAATGCTTCGCATTTAATGGTGAAACAAAACTAACACACCGGACATTCATAAAAGGCAATAAGCGCTGAGGCCTGTTCGACCTTAGTTATTGCGCAACACCAAGCTCTGTCACAACGACCACCTCACAATATTTCCATGAAGTTTCTGGTCTCTGCCAGAGGACCATAGCATTTATGGCGAAGTACTTGGCCCATCGAAATATGCTTTTAGGCAATTAGCGGTGAACGCCGAAATCAGTGAAAATAAATAAAAAAAACTTGGGCGATGCGTGCTACTTCCTTCGCCATTGTATGCCATGAAACTAATGTCGTGTTTCAATAATTTGCGCTTCAGCCAAGCGCGTTCGTCGACACCTTGTTTTTTCAGTAGACGTTATACACAGCGTGAGACCATATACGTTAGGTATATGGTCTCACGCTGGGTATAACGTCTACTGTATCACTGACATATGTCATGTACTGCATAAAGTGGTGCTTTGGTTCAGATCGCTCCACTTGACTTTCCCCTGGCGTTCTGCGCATGGTACGGGAAGCTTGCTTGCTCTAAGGTGATTTTAACGCTTATTAAAAAAAAGACATTTATTTCGATGCACTCTGACGCAGACAGGCATTGAGGAGTTTCATGGCGACAGAATGGAAGTATTATATGGAATCTGCATTGCTGTTGGTACTTCGCACAACCCCCTAATTGCGCAGCCCCCTATTTGGTATATTGCGCAACCCCTCAAGGAGGAGGGGGGGGGGGGTTCATCCACTCGATATGCACGTTCGTGCGTGCGTTTGTGGGTTTGCACGTGTGAACGTGCGATATTGAAAAAAAAATATTTTGAGGGGGGAGTTGAAGAAACCCAACAGCCACCCTCGTCTACTCGCTACGCCCGGGGTAATGGAGTTGTTGCGGGATGCAAGGCGAAGCATAACAACGCTATAGCAAGTGCGACGACCCAGAGGCGCACAGTAAAATGAAAAGCCACCATTGCGTCTGCTTAGGGATTAGATCACAACTACATCACCGACACCACCCGCCTCATCGATGTGCTTACATTTGTTTCCGTTTTCTCGTCACATGTGTCTTCACTAGCTCCCCCCCCCCATAGTTTGTCGTTTTCTTTAATATTTAAAGATTTTCACGCACTGTTATTCATTCCATGTCTCACCTCTAACGAGCTCTTGGTTCCAAATGAGAGTGGTAGTATGGTTATAATCACGTTTCCGAGGTTGGATGGGAGTAGAAGGGTTGTCTCTCGGCTAACGAGGTAGGCTTCCAAGCAGTCGATTGCACAAGGGGGGCGTACCGCGACCGCAGGCCACACAACCACGCGTGATGCGAGAATGGTGGGTAATGTTTCACAATGTGTACATCTAGTACACATTATTTTCAGTACAGCCATTTCATGGCATCAGTAGCGCTGGTGTTTCCGCAGCACGTTTCTGCCAAGCTGTTCTTTCACAGCGTTGCCGCTGCTTTCGCCATGCACCACGCTGCTAATGAGACTGGTTTCGCCAGCTAACCACGCTTTCCGCCTGCGTTATACGATGTCTTCATCCAGCCTCGAAAGCGCTGAGCCCAAATTGCACACACACACGCACACAAAAAATAAAAATTCAACACGTCCTCAGGTACGTCTCGAGTACTTGACTAGAAAATGTGTTGCATAAAAGCAATGGAAGCAACATATAATATTAAAAAAACCACTATGGCTACGTTTTCAGGCATAGTAAAGAAAAAATATTCTTTTTTGTATTTATTTATTTCTTTCCTTTAAAATCACCACGAAGCATCTTTCAAAGGCATGTGCTCGTCACTGCTTTAACGATAAGCTGTTGTGGCACCCGGAGTTTGAAAATGAGACCACGCTTGGCGAATGCACTAGCAGTAAATTTCTAGTTAGGCAACACCGAGTCGTTTACGAGGATTTTGTGAGACACGAAGACCACCCTTATGATTGATGGTGCGCTTTCGCTTGCGTGAAGTGCTATATATCGCTTAGCATATAATGTGTCATATTGTCAGAAGTAGCAAACTCTGCCTTTCATTTTTACGAGCAGTTTAACACGACTGCTATGTATCTTTCTCCAACTCATACCCACTTTTTCTTTCTTTACGGGATGAGGGAATGGAGAGACGAAAGGGGTGGCAAGCAGTGTCTGAGCACCAGGCGTCTATTTTTGTTGATTTTTCATGGTAGTGCATGATTAGGCTGCTTCGCCTTTTTGTGGAGAACATCGATTATGTAAGAGATTTATTAAATGCATGATAAGGACGGCTTTTCGCATGCTAGACTACTGAAAATGTGGCATGTTAAGTTACAGTAGGTGTGGCAGGTTTGTGTTTGTGTGGGGCTTGTGACCGGCGCTGTATTCACATGCCCGTCTGTACTTTTCTTTATATTTTAGGTGCTTGTGGCCCACTGTGTATGGTAGCAAATCAAATTATTACTGTGATTAATATGTACACGTTTCACCTGCTTCGAATATCTCACCTCTCAGTGACTGCTATGTCGAAGATTTATTTATGACTACAGATATTTGAACTAGTTAGCGTGGTACATTCAGTAAAGCCATAGCACCCAAAACGCAGGACAAGGTGTTGTTTTGTTTAGGGACACTGATAACAAACACACCACCCAAGCACTCCGTACAAATAATTAACCAGTGAAACTGAAACGTGTGGCCAGAGGAGGTTGCAGACGTCGCACCCGAAGCCAAACTCGAGAAACTCCTGCTGAAAGTGACCGTTGGCCCCGGTGAACGAGTTCCCGCCATAGCCTCGGTGATGATTGTTTGCCTGCAACGCCGCTTGCTCGGCTCGCCGTTGTCACTTTTCGGCTAGGAAGATTGCCGGATCCTCGGTGCACAGTTACATTCTTGCGCTTCACCGGTCGGGCTGCTGCATGCATGGGCCCGGTGAGCATTACTTCACTCATGGATGAACTCTCGGCACTGTCCGCTGTTCGGGCATTTGTACGATCTGTGCCGTCCCCTTGTGGAGACTGTCAATTAAAACTTATGTGGGTGCGCTAGGTGGCACAGCTGCGAAGGAATGAATGGTGACGCGTGACGCTGCCAATAGCACTCGCTCTTGGATACGACGTGAAAAATGACGTCATTGACGGCGCAACGAATGAAATTCGTAAGCATTTCTCATGGGGAATGGCTATTAGTTTCGCCTAGACACACACAGCTTTCGCTCTATGACACGCGATATTGTTGAGGCTAATCTGACTGCAAAATAATGTATCAACTATGTCAGTGCACTTGCATTATTCTTAGCGCAAAGGAAATCGCATATCTTACTGATTTTGGCTTACGTGACTTAGGCTTTTACTTGACTCTCCGTCTTTTCTATAAGCACAAAAAGTTTCTCGAATGAAAATCGTTTGCTAGTAGCTCACGTCATTTCCTCTTTCTTGGTCGCGGTGCTGTAGCTTCATTGAAAGTTTGTCTGTTTGGACGAAAGATTGGGTTCTTCCACTGAATTACTTTTCCTTTGCCATTTCTCTCTCTCTTTCTACTCGAGGACAAACTTTCTTTTCAAGGCTGCCTCATAATGAGGCTAATTGACGGGACGAGCAACTGTGGCAGCTACACGTGCCAGCTCAGAACAGGTGAAAATATCCATTTGGGAGTTGGATGTGTCGGAAAGTCGGCGACGTCTGAAACAGCACATTGCTGTTTGTCAGCAATTAAGGCAATTCTCGACCTGCTCTTAATGACTTCGGCTTCCCTTCCCCCGTTACCTTTTTACCCCCCCCTCCCACACGGGGAGGAGAAAATTCGCGAACGTTTTCAAGCCCACTGATGCTGGCGCCACGATCGTACCCGGGCAATCTGCTCCTTCTGCGTAGAGTTCTATGGCGGCGCGTTTGACGCGTTCTCTTTAATTTCTTTGTAAACCACTTCGAACGCGACATTTGGGCGACAACGGCTTGGGCCGCTAAAGAAAACAATGAGTGTCTTAAAGGGCTTTCATACGGGAGCTGGGAAAGCTCAGCGTTGCGGAATTAGGGCGACGCTAAAATTGAGGCTTGTTGGGAGACGACGGGCTGTTAACTGGCGAGCTCTATAATAGGTGCTTTGGCGGCGCTTCCATCTGCTCGATATGCGACCGTAATGCTCTCTGCTGTTTGTCTTTGAAACCCGCTGAGCGAGTAATAAGTTGGAAATCCGGATAGAATACCCACAGAACTTCTTGCCGACTGCCTTTTGAGGGCGCTAGTTGCGGATGCAACAAAATGAGCATTTTCATTTAGCAAGCTCGCTCGCTTTAGCGAGAAAACAAAGGAAATGCTTTGTCGTTGTGCCTTTACTGTAACTGTGGAAGCACTGATTCCTAAGAATGTTACCAATAAAAATTTGCACTCTTTTAACGTCCATCTCCTCGGCGCGTAGGTGGTGTTTGAAAGGTGTATATATATATATATATATATATATATATATATATATATATATATATATATATATATATATATATATATATATATATATATAAAAGCATAACGGATAGAAGCACATGTATGCGCGCACCTACGCACGCGCACACACTCACACAAACACACACAGACCGATACACATAGACACACACGCAGAGACAGATACACACACAGAGAGACAGACACACACACACAGACACACACACAGACAAATACACAGACACACACGCAGACATACACACACAGATGGACACACAGACACACACAAAGACACACACACACACAGACAACCACACACAGGCACACACACAGAAACACATACAGACAGAGAGATACACACAGACAGACAGACAGACAGACAGACAGACAGACAAACAGACAGACAGACAGACAGACAGACAGACGGACACACACAGACAGACACACAGAGACAGATACACACAGAGACAGACACAACCACACGCTGGCACACACACACAGACAACCACACACAGGCACACACACAGACACACACACACAGACACATACACAGACAGACATACACACAGACAGATATACACAGGCGCACACACAGACACACACACACACACACACACACACACACACACACACACACGCACACACACACGCACACACACACACACACACACACACACACACACACGCACACACACACACACACACACCGGTGTCTCGTGCACAGTGCACAAGACGCCGGCTCTCGCGATAGCGATTGTATTATGAACATCTCTACTTCAGAATTATTCGGCTGTTTATCATTGCGCAAGGAAAGATAAATAAAACGGGAGCTGTAGCAAGTTAGTTTTACAGAAAGCACACTTCCCGGAGTTTTGGCGTTAATTAGTTGTCGCAGCTTTGATTCAAAACTTTACGACAGACAAATGAACGCAAAAATAAACTAAAACTTATAAGTACAGTTTCCTTTTTTCCATCATTTCAATATATCAGCATTGAATGTGACACGAGAGGCACAAAGTTTCCACTTATGAACATGCATTTGTCCGGGTCTCTTCATGGTTCTCTAGACCTCCACGGGCACCAAGCGAAAAGTTTTGAACAACCTAGGTGTTTTGAGAGCATACGGTAACATGCGAAGGTGCCGAGGCTAAAGAAGAGAGCTGGACGCCTCCACCAAAGTTGTGCCGTCCCTGCGCTGCGTTCCACACACCGCGCAAGCAATGGCAGGTCTCGGTACGAGCGGACATTCACCTTAGAGAGGGAGTATCCCGAGCGCCTTGGAGCTTCCGCTCACGCATTCCTCTCATGTGTGTGCGCGCGCGCGATATGAAGCAGTGGATTAGCGCCTCCGTGAAGAGAGCGAGGCAGTCATTAATCACCCCGTTGTTCTCGCGGCCGGGGAATGCTCGTTGATGAAGAGATATCTCAGAATACGGCATGAAAAATGAGTGCTATCCGCGACAACCTCTTTCGGCCGCGAAGAGTGGGATATACCACATGCCGTCGAGGAAGATGACGCTTCACTGTGAAAGATTGAAGGAAGAGTGTGACCACACGGCAAAAGCGAGGGTGAGTTGCCAAGAAAGCAGTCTTTCGGTTAAGCGGGAAGAAAAACTTCCACACCATGGTCCCCTCTTCACGTATATAACATAACAGCAAACTGAGCTGGCTGGCAAGTATTCATTCATTCTAAAAGACGGGGCGTGCAAACACAGACACAAAAAAGAAGTCTGTCCTTTTTGTGTCCTTTCTTGTGTCCATCTTTGTCCATCTTGGAGTGACCCCATTTGACTTCTCGTGTGCACAACGAATAAACGCCGAAACTTTTTTTCCTGAATGCTTTCTTTTCAGACATTCATGCATGGTGTCAGACTAGCTATCAGTCTATTGGCGATTTAGCTAATGATCAACTCATGTATTTTGTACGACCATATGGGCTAGTGAGTTCTTCAATAATACAATAAAAAAGGAAGTGTAAATTAAGTCCAATCATGTCTGGTTATGCTTGTAAATCGAAGTGGCTTAAAACAGGGGTACCGAGGCTGACACTGTATCGCTTAAAATGTTTTTTTTTTACAATGACAGTTTGAGAATGCTCGCAAAGCAATACTGTTTTAGAGTCGCTACAAAAGGGCGTAGGGTTACTAAGATATACAGTCAGAAAACTTACTAATATTCCCGTTACTAACCGCAGTTACTTAGATGGTTGCAACCTATATGTGGTTAGGTAGCTAGAATCAAATAGTTGTTTAGCCTCGGTTGGGGTTGTTGAGAAAAGGATGAGCCGCCGTGCCAATGGCGAAGCCCACCTGTCGACCTCTTCTTTATTCTAAATGCTCATCTAATCCCCTAATGATGATAGTGACTATCTTCGTCGTCATGCGTCATTATGGGGGCGCGGAGAATGTTAAATATTGTGAGAACGACGAAGATAGTCACTATCATCATTAGGGGATTAGAGGAGCATTCGGAATAAAGAAGAGGTCGACGGGTGGGCTTCGCCATTGGCAAGGCGGCTCGTCCTTTTCTCAACATTTTGATCTGGCGTTCATAAACTTCGGCTTCCATTTCCGCTTCCAAATGATCGATGTCAGCTGTGTTTGCAATCTCCTCATCGATTCCTCCGAGAAGCTCGTACTGTTCAGTCAAAATTCGGTGAAACTCCTTCAACTCGCATATTGATGGGTGGTTCATATGCCAAAGCTGTCCGATATCTGCGATCACCTGCGTGACGGCCTTGCGTGTTTGATTCCGCCTTTCGTAGAGGGCCTCCATGATCCGGTCTAGTGTCGGAAACGTGAGGGATCACTGGCCGGTCGCGTCACTAGGTGAAGTCGCAATCAACGTGGCGTCCGTCACAAATGCTTCGCAGCACGAAGTCTCAAGCAATGACGAGGTGTCATGCTTTTTGATCTGGTTCTCGGGAACGGGTTGGCCTCGCACATAAGTTTCAACCAACGGCGGCTTCACAAAAGTCCTCGAGGCTGCGACTGCGGTCGAAATTCGTGAAGGCCGCTCCATCTCACCTCCGAAGGTCCTTCCTCCCGGGTTCACGGCACCAAAATGTTAAGGAAAGGACGAGCTGCCATGGTTGGTTAGTTGGTTGGTCCCAAGAGGAGCCGCCATGCTGATGCTGATGACCTCTGATGGATGGCGCTTACCCACAAAGGGGGATGGGCCAACAACCGGGCGGCAGGATACCTAAATGAAACTAAATTGAAAATGAAGCCAATCTGAAAAAGTAGCTTAAAATAATACTACCAAAAAGCAAAAATGTTTGCGGAGCAAGCGGTCAAACCATCTTTTGTTTTTGAAAGACATAACTACGAATTATAAACTAAAGATCTGAAAAGGTAGGGGTTCACTAGCATGGTAATCTTTTAGTTGCGTTGATGTAATCAAACACAGCGGAGCATACATCCCTGTGGCAGTAACCAAATGAAGTTCCGCCAAGTGATAAAATTACTGGTAGATTTACTTGTATTCCTAGCTTTTGTAATGGGGCTACTAAAAATCTTTTTCTCTGATAAGAATAACGATGACAGAATAAAAATAAATGTTCAATTGTTTCAATTTTGTTGCACCAAATGCATAGCGGTGACGCCTTGAGCCGAGCTTTATTAAGGTAATAATTTAGTTGTGGAACTGCACAGCGCAATCTGGTATAAGTGACCTCTAACTGGCGAGATACACACCACTGTTTATTCCAGCAATAGCTCAAATGCTCGAAATCTTTGAATTTATCCAAATTACCTTTTCCCCATTGCAGGCAAGCATTTCGGAACCTTAGCGCGGTTACGTAAGCCGTATCTGGCAAAACTGGGATGGTGGGCCCACCCAGGGATACTGCTGCTAAAGAGTCCGCCATATCGTTCAAATATAATCCGCGGTGGCCTGGTACCCATAGCAAGTGCAGTTTTTTTACGTTTTTCGGTACTAAATGCCGAAACGTATTCATCAGCTCTGAATTTACTGCCGCAGAAAGTGCATTATAAACTGATAACGAATCTGTAATGATAACTGCTAATGATTCGCTTGAGGGTAATTTGCGTAGGGCAAGAACAATGGCCAATAATTCTGCAATGAATACCGGGGTATAATCTTGGAGTCGAATCAAAAAGGACCAGTCCAAAGAAGAAGAGAAGATGCCAACCTCAGCCTTTTCTTTTGACACAGATGCATCAGACGCTATGATATTGCTTATCTCTAGGTGAGCTAGATAATCTGCTAACTGGTCATTTAAATACCTATATGCCCATGGCGAAGCCGACCCGTCTACCTCTTGTTTATTCCGAATGCTCCTCTAATCCCCTAATGATGATAGTGACTATCTTCGTCATTCACAGAATATTTAACAGGAGTGCTGGGCTGCTGACCTGAAGGTCGCGGGTTCGATCCCAGCCGTGGCGGTCACATTTCGATGAAGACGAAATAGTTGAGGCCAGTGTACTGTCCGATGTCAGTGCACGTTAAACAACACCAGATGGTCAAAAGTTTTGGAGCCCTCTACTACGGCATCTCTCATAATCATATCGTGGTTTTGAGACGTAAATCTCCTAATATTATTAGAATCGAATAGTCACACAGGTCCTGGTCGTTGATTAGCCACCGAGCTACGCTGGCTGCTAAGATTGAAGAAGCTGGTTCGATTCAAAATCATGGCGATCGAATTTCAATAAGGACGAAAAGTAAAAGCTATCATGTACTTATAACATCAGTGTAGATTAGTGAGAACCCGAAAATGGTAATGAATAATGCGTAGTTTCCCAATACAACGCACCTCGTAACCGCATCGTGATTTTGGCACGTAGATATACGAGAATTCAAGGAGTAATTAGACAATATGACAACTTTCCTCGCATGACAGGCAGGCTTTATTAAAGCTATAAGCGCGAAAAAAAAGAGGTGAAATTAACAGGTGAAATTGATGAATGAATGCTGTGGGGTGACTTGTCCGCCACCAAGTTTTTTTAAAAAAGAACACACAATAAATAATTATTATTATTTTTTAAGTTCGCCTATAATTCCTTGTTGACATAAATTACATAGTTGTTCCTTTACGAAAAATAAACTGAACATATATATATATATATATATATATATATATATATATATATATATATATATATATATATATATATATATATATATATATATATATATATATATATATATATATATATATATATATATATATATATATATATATATATATATATATTCATTTTTTTACGTTTATGCCACGAATTCCGGAAGGGTGATGACAGCACCTCTCATGCACAGCGCCGGCGGAATAAACGTTAATACGACCGTCCCTGCAACCGCCTCTCAACCGCAGTCTAGCTGAGATGGATATCTGTAAAAAGACAAGGGGCAGAAAACAATAACAAAAAGACAGCCTATGCACTATCGGTGAAGTCATTGTGGGACAGTCAGCATCTTTCTCTCGCGAACATATTTATGCTCTGTGTTAGCCCGCACCTACTTTTCGTTTACTGCAGTTGGTGTTTGTGTGTATCATCTCCCATGGCGTTGGCCACTTGGGAAGCCTTCGCGTGGAAAATCACCGAAGGTTTTCTCTCCGGGGAACTATGTGCGCGGGCCACACCGCGAACAGCCTTGGTTCGGTTCGGTCGCGTCGCAGTACATCTGCATTGCCGCGGATCTCAAGGGAATCATGACTGCGGCCAATTTTTGGGGTTGTGTTCAGAGATCCGCGTAAGTAATGGTGACTGGAAATACTCCCATGGGAACCGCTTAGTTTTCTTGTCAGATTCTCAATGACAACAACGCGAGTGTAACGTAAAAAGAAAGAACACTGATGCAATATATATACGGAGAAGGAAGTGTATATTTAAGGGATCGTTTTCTATTGTTAGACAAAATAATAATGAGATCTAACAGACTATTAGAATTATTGAGTTCTGTTACATCTCAATTATATTTTGTCCAACAAGAAAAAAACGACCGCTTAATATACACTTACTTCATTCATTCATTAACGAGGGTCTCGTTTTGGCAGACCTGGTGCCTTTAGCTATTGAACGAGGGATTATTGGTCAGCTGCCCCCTTACTCCAACTTCACGTGCTACGTGACGCCAAAGAGGCTCATAGTGTTTCACATTCGCCGCCATGGCTGCTGGTGGCGCTGACTGATACTCCCGCGTTGAGTTCTCATATGTATCCAATAATGTGGATGGGGGGATAGCCGCCATAGTAGCTCATTTGGTAGAGCATCGAACACGTTATTCGAAGGTCGCAGGTTCGGTTCCTGCCAATGGCAAGTTATCTTTTCTTGCACTTTTCTGTCGTCAAATTTACACTGCAATTAAGTATAATAATTTCCCCTATACGTCTCTCTCTCTCTCTCTCTCTCTCTCTCACACACACACACACACACACACACACACACACACACACACACACACACACACACATATATATATATATATATATATATATATATATATATATATATATATATATATATATATATATATATATATATATATATATATATATATATATATATAAACAGGCGTTAAGCATTTTACCTCTGTGGTCATTGTTCCCGGGATTCGGTTGCGTGATTTTTGGGTCACCAGTTGAACCCTGTAATCCGTGAACCACCACGGCAGGATGAAGGCGAAAAAAATGCTCGCTTTTGTGGCTAACTATGGTACTAACAGTTGTACAACGCGACCAATCTGACAGAAACGTCACCGTAAACTTTTTGTGTTTCGCCCATGACAAGTACACGCTGAAACAAGAGGGCTTTTTTGCAAAAGGCTGTGTTCATCTCGCTGTTAGTCATAAAAATCTTGATATGTTTACTTCGACGTTCCCATGCAGAGCTATACGGAGGAACGTCAATGCAATCTATCCCGGAAGATATCCAAAGAGCTTGCGAATCAGGCAACTTGCCGAACAGTCTCTGCCATCTAGCCATGAAATGAAACAAAAATCCGGAGACTACGGTGATCCAGTCACTGACAGCAGGTAAGTGCGTGGCACAGCTGACGATTACAAATACCGTGGACTATCTGCAGCTAGTGAAAAGGGCTAGGCTGTTAGCCTATAAGCACACAGCTACTTAGAATAACGTGGTCAGCCATCTGTGCTTGCAGAAATCCTGGTGAGAAAATAATGTGCAAGTTTCATCCTCACTTCGATGTTACGTTTGGCAAGTGCTAGTTACAGTAGTGTGCAGTAGTACAGTAGTACAGTACAGCAGTAGTAGTAAAGTTACAAATTGTAGTGTTCATTACAAGTTCGTAACACATATTTGCGAAGAAAAAGTAATAAATGAAATCAAGGAATGATTGTAGCACTCTTTATTTAAATGTATGATTTTGTCTCTTGTTTATATATTACTTATTATTCCGAATATTGTAAATTCTATATGAAGAATTACAGGCTATGTCACGAGGGTGTGGGGGTACGAGCCACTCGAGAAGGAACATCATCATTATCATCATCATCAATAAAATTTCGTCGCAGAAGTATTCAGAGAGAGAAAAAGTAGAGGAAGACAGAAATGACTCTTTATAAAGGAACAGATAACTCGGCCGGCAAACGCATGCACCAGCATGCTGTTTTGTGTAAGGGAAGAAGATTAGGACAGAATAACCCTAAGTGGAGGAGGGCAACAGAAAACAAGAAAAAGGCAGATATTATGATTGTGGCATATGCATGTGTCAACTTAACGATTGTGATATACGTTACACTACATTTTATCAAATATAGTAATGTCTTCGTAGAACCTGAACGTAAATTTAAAAGTATAAGGTAGCTAAAAGGTATTTTTTACGAGGCCTAGTCGTGCATTGGGAGGTTAGCCTTAAACAAGTTCTTTCTTCTCTGTATATGCCTAAACACCCAACAAGGTTTTGTTTCATTGTTTCCAATGCACCACAGATGTCGTAGTACGGGTATAGTCAAACGAAGGGGGCCCATGCAGCTGCTGGCGAATGCTGCGTTGAGGCGAAGTCGACGACAGGGCGTCTTAAGGTGACGAGGAGGGTGACCCAGAAGTCTTTATGTGACGTCAGGGTCGATGCAACGTTGAAAGATATTTTGAGGCGAAAGACTGCATAATCTATTGCCTTCATTGTGGGCGTGCGTCTTTGCCCCTGATGTTGCACAGGATTTGGAGAAGTCTGTTCGCCAAATTTTCAGAAAAATCACCGCATATCGACGGAGTGAATGATGCTGAGCGGGGCGAAGCGTTCGTTCGTGCATGCGTCCGATCCTGTTCGAGAGCGCAGACGGCACGCGGGTTATAGCGCAAAGCGTCTTCAATGAGCCCGCCACTCTGCTTCGTCCTTACTCCACCAACAATCCGCCACGTACGGCGACTATCCAGGAGACTGAGAGAGGCGCTCGTTCTCAGCGTACCCAGGCACAGCCTGCGCAGCAGCCAATCGGAGAGTAGCGGTACAGCACCATCTCGAATATCCTTAATCCACCATAGTTTGTATGTACTTCTATGAGACAGTGCCGTCTATTATACTGTTCGGGAGATACCACCTTCTCTTCTTTCTTGTCTCTTCTTTTCTCGGTTACGCGTGACGCATTACAAGGTTAGACTAAGAGGAGCTTCGCCCCTTAAACATAAACATATTTGTGTAGCCAGATAAGCATTTTTTTACCCTATATGCAGTGTCTGGGAATCCACTGAAACATTATAGTGCGACGAGAAACAATGACAATGTGCTGGATTTAACCCATGTTTCGGGCCAAGCAGACGTTGTTTACGAGTAGCAGTTATGTTGATCATGCTCTGAATGCGGCAACACGACCCATCATGCGGGACGTCGCCGCTTGAATGTAAAGGGTAGCTTCCATTAACGCATACAGTTCAGGTGGCGTGCTTGTTGCTAGGAGTTCGAGACGGTGTTGATATCCATTGATGAGCTGACGATAAGTATGAACCACATGACAAAATATGATTAGAGGAAAACAGTTGTTACAGATGGGCGAACACAAATATTTAATGCTGCTGTACTTAATGGCGATTTGCAAAATCACAGCTAGTGACATATTCTTTTTTGAATTAATATCGAAGATGTGTGAAAAACTTGCATAGAGGACAGTGATTGAGGGGGAAAATTCAAAGGAATTAGATGCCGCATCGTTGCAGGAATGGGGCAACTGTTTCTCGGACGGCTTGTCCAAAGCCAGACACAGTAGTTCTGCGGTGCGTATTGCACTGTGCAAATAATGATCAAATGCGTGTGGAACTAGCACGATCAACAACTGGCTGAATATCGTTCAGCATTCATAACAGCCGCCATATTAATTTGTCAGGCTACAAGTGCGGGCACAAAGCCAATCTTGGAGAGCACAAAGTACTTGCTATGTGGATAGTTGGTTCACGTTGTGTACAGATCATAATAGTTTGGTCACATAGCGCAAAATAATGAAAAATGAAGAACCCACCATGTTTCTTTTTTCTTCTGCTTTCGTTGTTTTCGACTAAGCAACCGCACATTTATGATTCATACACATTGAAGGGCACGCTGTACTCATTAGCTGGGGCCCAACCGTGGTGCTCTAGCGGCTAAGGTACTCGGCTGCTGATCCGCAGGTCGCGGGATCAAATCCCGGCTGCGGCGGCTGCATTTCCGATGGAGGCGGAAATGTTGTAGGCCCGTGTGCTCAGATTTGGGTGCGTGCATGTTAAAGAACCCCAGGTGGTCCAAATTTCCGGAGCTCTCCACTACGGCTTCCCTCATAATCATATGGTGGTTTTGGGACGTTAAACCCCACATATAAATCAATCAAATCATTATATGGGCAAAGCAACAAATAGCAAAGGTTTGATTTTGTTTGTTCATGCGCATACGTACTGATTTAGGCTCGTCGCGTCCCTGTTAGATCAAATGAGCAATCGAGCAAATGATCCTTCTAGAAGTTTATGCACCGAAGCAACTTGCGCAGTCAGTCTTCTTCTAAATAATGCGACATTGCTGGCGTTACAGCGGCCATTTAGATAAAAAAACAAAAGAAATACTGCTTAGTGAAAACGTGATTTCTTTTCTTCCTTACGCTTTCAAAAACTGCTATGGTTGGAGAACAAAACAAAATCGACACTGGTGCTGAAATGAGGATCCAACATGGGCAGCATCACGGAGCGAACTTTTATCCAGGAAATTAATGACAGAAGAAACAACGCACTTTTTTTTTTAACTCACCGTCTCTCTCCGTTGTACACATACGAGAAGCGAGGTTATAGTCTTTCCGAGCTGATGAATGTTTCTTAGTAACAAAGGATTTTGGGTGCATGTGAGGCGTTTTTTTTTTACTTGTGTGTGCGCTTACAACGAGAAATGCGATTCTCGGTGCTGCCAGAAAATGGTCGGAGCGTGGTAACCGCTGAAATACCGTTTGCGAAGCAGTTCCAGGAACAATTTCCCCCGAAGACAACGCCACTTTTTTTCAATCCACTCGAGCATTCGCGAACGCGCGCTCTCCGAAAGGGCTGCGGGCAAGGCATGCAAGTGAGAACAAGAATAAAAGGGTGTGACTGTACCGTATTTCCTCGACTGTAACTCGACCACAATTATGGCACAAAGGGTGACTTTCAATTGGCTATACGACGAAAAAGAAAATGAATTTCGGTTCTTGACTGTAACGTGAGGTTGTACTATAGGTGCCAGAAATTTGGAATAAAACTTGCGCTGTATTCGAGTAAATACGGTAAACAACAAAACAAGCAGTTCCTTTTTTTTCCGGTGCTAAATAGTTTGTATTGACCGCAAAAAATAGAAAAAAACTCAGCAAAAAATAAAAATAAAATTCAGCCCGTGCGGTGGATATTATAGAAAGCAGAACAAATATCGACTGATAGCGAAAACTGAAAGCTCAACGAAAAAAAAAATGAAAGAAAGACTATCACAGAAAAAACGTTAAGCTCGTGTTCGAGTCATATGCTGGCTCGTTGTGATGACTGAATTACAAAACTTGTTGCCGATGCTCGTGCATTGTTGGAACAGAGACATAAATGAAATGCCCCCCGAGAAGCGTGAACTGCCGGAAATTGACTTTGAAAGGAGAAGGTCGTACTTCGGCATAATCAGAGATTGCTCTTTGCTCCATAAAAACAAAAGAAAGAACAAAAAAAGACGTTGTTTCCATTTTCTTCATTCAATTCCCTGCCAGACTTATCCCATTTGCTCATTGATTGTACACGTTTTTTCAACCGTTGGATTTATTTCTCAAATCTGCCGACAGCAATTTCGTTTACTCGAAAAGAGGTCCTCGTAAGTGGAAACTACTTGCTCGAGCCTTCGTAAGTGCTGAAAGTTTGCCTTAATAACAAGCACTGAAAAGAACGCGCAAGGCAATTTTTCCTTCAGCTGGGTGTTTCAAGGGTTAATAATAATAATAATAATAATAATAATAATAATAATAATAATAATAATAATAATAATAATAATAATAATAATAATAATAATAATAATAATAATAATAATAATAATAATAATAATAATAATAATAATGATAACAATAATAATAATATAACTAGGGGTTGCACGTCCCAAAACCACGATACAACTATAAGAGACATTTCTGAAGGTCTCACTGCATGAGCGTTGCACTGCATTTCTTTAACGCTTGCAGCCCGTTAGTCAACTGCAGCCGTTAACGGCCGGTGATGCGCGTCGCCTGTCGTTAACTAACGGGGCTATCGGTGACTGAAAAAAAATAACAGGAAGGGGAAAGCAAGCGTTCATAAACGTCGTCAGGCTAAGGCCCATGGCCATGCCCTGAAAAGCAGATTTGAGCAGAGAGCGAGTGCTATTTTCGACTTGACGACCGTGATTGGCTGTTCATAATTCCCACTGATGTTTGTGGTTATTTTAATGGCATCCTAATAGGATGAATGGATGGATGTAACTGGCTGTGCCCTTTAGATTGGGTGGTGGCTCACGACACCTAGCCATAAATTTAAGTATTGTCACTGTGTGTTTAAGGATTGAATTTCACTCGCGCCTCTATATTGGCGACCAATCAGGTAGTTTCCTCCTAGTTATTTCTACGCGTTTAAAGTCTATTTTGCCGTCATTCTCCCTAAACCCCAATGCTTTAAAAAATTCGGCGCCATTATTTTCGACTATAGGGCGGAGCCCTTTACAGAACATTATCAAATGTTCAGCCGTTTCCTTCTCCTCTCCAAACGCACTACACACCATGTCTGCGCCTTCGTATTTTGCTCGGTACGTCTTGGTCCGAAATACTCCCGTTCTAGCCTCGACGAGAAGAGAACTACCCCGAGAATTATCGTAGATATATTCCCTTTCGATTTCCGGCTTAAAAGTTTGGTAGGTCTCCAATGACAATTTCGTAAGCATTCCCATCTTCCACATGTCCCTCTCTGTTTCCTTCACCTTCTTCTTAATTGATGTTTCCTTTTTGCTTGGTATTCTGCTGTTGTCTAATACTTGCTTGACAGTTTTCGAGTTCGCTTCCTCCATTTAGTATCAACATTCTTCATGTACAAGTAGTACATGAAGAATGTACTACTTGTACAATAGACACTTGCGCCAGATTTCCCTCTAGTGTATTTATAGAGAACTCGATGATCATCGCATTGTATTCCTTTATGAACAGACTAATTTAGTGGTCACTTTCTGTTGAAGTACGCAAAAAAAAAACATACTTGCTTGTACTCTATACCCGCAGTGCTACGAGTGACCAAATCTTTTACTTATGTTTAAGACTCTATTTGCCTACACATTCTTTGTATAATTTCAATATTATGCGCGCATGCTACATTTTATCATTTCTTTGCCTTTTCTTGGCATTTACTTGCATAATTTCATTTCATACCCTTAGGGGCAGCTCTTACGCAGCCTAACTTGCTATGTTTTCCATAACTGTGATTAAGATGAGGCAATGCGTGATGAATGACACGGCTTTGTTGTAAACAAGCAGTGACATGACCAAAACAAACAAAAAAGTTAGTTATCTCTCGAAGCACTTCGTAAGCGAGAAGAGGGAGGCAAATTCTTCTTTATTTGCGCCTGTATGTAATCAGCTCGGAAATGTCATATATTTTTAGCGAATTCTTACCCGTTTTTTTCTGTTCTTCCTGCTACGTAGGATTAGATTAATTTTGATGAAAACCAGATAAGAAAGTTCTCGACAGGGCTCCTCGTTATCAGTATGGTTTCGGAAGCGCATTTTGCTGCGTTTATGTCCTTATTGGCTGTAGTATGTCGAGATAGACGGATGTTGCAATGTCTGAGCAGCAAGAAAAAAGATTATCTTTTTTCATTCGTACTTCATCGAGAAAACCAACACAATTCAAGGTACTTTATTTGTTAGATGGGAAGATAATATCAAAGTGAGCATAACAGAATTGTATCATCTATATTCATACAAAATATTGAGCGTTTGAAGTGACATGCTTAACTTTGACTCTACCACTAGTTCATACTTGTTTTCTGATTGTATTTTTGTTCCGCTTTTTGATGTGATAAATTGATTGATATGTGGGGTTCAACGCCCCGTAACCACCCTAGGATTAAGAGAGACACCGTAATGGAGGGCTCTAGAAATTTAGACCACCTGGGGTTCTCTAACGTGCACCAAAATCTGAGCACACGGGCCTACAACATCTCCGCCTCCATCGGAAACGCAGCCGACGCAACCGGGATTCGATCCTGCGACCTGCGGGTCAGCAGCCGAGTACTTCAGCCACTAGACCACCGCGGTGGGACCCGCTTTCTTAAGGGTTCTCCAGTTTCAAGTGAGCTTTACAGAACGTTATAAAGATCAAGATGAAGTGTTCCTAATTAATGCTTTGACACACAGAGGCCTAATAGTACAGTAAGGAACCGTTCTTTTTTTTTTTCAGTCAGTGCGCCATCGTTTTATACACAAGTAAAAAAATGTAATAAAATAAAATGCTGTAAACGTATTGTACAGCCCTACAGTCGGATGCGGGTGTGCAAAGCGGCCAAATGTTTGCTCATCAATGAGCGATATTATTCAACGCTGCAATAAAGACTAATAACTTTCTTTCATGATTTAGCTTTTTTGAAGCTAACTACTGCGTACTGAAATGAGAAATATCACGCATATATATAAAAAATTAAAAACAACTTGCACTAAGCCATGGATGCCGAGCTTGAAACAGTGAAACTGGACGATCCCAATCTGGTCGCTTCTAGGTTGCAAATGGACTGATATATAGGCTAGTTGGTGATTCGTACTTGTTCGGCGAACTCGGAGTACGGAAACGCACACCAGACGAAGGAAGAATCGCACAGCACGAGCACTCGTTTTCTAATTTTTAAACCTCCTTGGATTCTTCCTTCTTCTGCTGTGTGTTTCCGCTCTCCCAGTTCGCTGCAGAAATGTGCTTCTGGGTTATGTTTAGGCCTTATCTAGGTGATGATGGATTGTTTCTACGCTGATTTTCAGCGCAGAGAGCTTCAAGTTGAATTACAGACAGCCATAGAAACGACACGGGCACGTCGTCATTGGCGTGTAGTCCTTCTATCGCGAACTTACTTACAGCGCAACACCAGAAAAAATACAGGACAGGGAAGGAGCAAAAGAGAAAGAAAAGATGGCTCTTCTATCGCTATGGGGTTTTCTCGCGGCTGCAGTCAGCTTTTTCGCTCCCTATAGTATTCTTTCGTTGTGCGCAGTCACGGTCTTCGGCTCACCACCATCGCTTCGCAGTCATTTCTTGGGGACAAATGCTGCCTTTTTCCTTCTTAGTAGAAGTTGCGTGCAGTGAGAATAACCCAATGATGACGATAGTTTTCGGATATGCCGCAGGAGTTTCAGTGGTATATACCCATTTGTTGGTGTAACTATTGCTTTCCTCATATTTAGTCGGCCCATGGTTAGTAGTGGGATTTACGCTATTTCTGTGGCTGATTATAATATTCTTTTGGTACGCGAGAACAAACAACTATTTCCTGAAGAGCTTCGCTGCCAGAAGAGTTAGCTGCATTGGTTAAGAAGACCTAGGCCCTTAATAACATGGAAAGTCTGTGACTCTTACAGTGAGAACAGGAGCGATATCTCCTTCATTGTTACCCAGAACTGCGTGCTACATTTAGATATTGCGAATGCTACACGAAACGCCCACAAGATAAAAAAGATTGTATGACGCTTGAGCTTTGACTTTAGCAGCAGATTGCGATAGCAAAATTGGGCCTCATGCGCGTCGCCTTCTAGATTGCTGCGGCTCTCGATGCATGCCTCAACAGAGCTGCAAGAAAACGAACGCGTAACACTGGTTAATTCAAAGTATCGTTGAATGCCTACTGCAACCACAGTTGTTAAGTGCCCATCGCGCCATAGTTATTCCTGATGGGAATCATCAAATGACCCGCTTAAGGTAACACGCGAACTTCCGCAGCTTCTTCCTTAGTTGACGGTTTTGCTGCGGATGATGAATAGATGCGTCATAGTACTTTGTTTTCGGCGGGCCTTTAAAGCATCCACTCATTGCTCAATCCATTTAATCAATCTGCCACGCAATAAATGAAGCGTTAAAGAGAAGTCTTCCGCTTAGCGACATTCACATAGCGTCTTTATGCCAGAGCAGCTTCAACAAATCTCGGCGCTTCGTGGTAGAACACTTGCTTGCCACGCAGACGGTACGGGTTCGATCCTCACTTGGTCCTGAAAACTTTTTAATTTTATTTTATTACCATCTTTCTTGGCTTTTTCGGTCGCGGACAATACGGTTGACTGACTTGTGGGGTTTAACATCCCTAAGCCACCATATGATTATGAAAGACGTCGTAGTGGAGGGCTCCGGAAATTTAGACCACCTGGGGTTCTTTAACGTGCACCCCGGACAATACAGTAATTTTTCGCTCACAACCGACGACGCCAATCCTAGGATTTTCGAGAAACGTGCTCTCTAACGCTGTCACATAAATATCAATCGCGTTAAAATTAAGGAGACCATTGCACTTGGCCCCTGTCTTGGTTTCTCGAAGGTGTTAAACATTAAGCAGAGACCTTTCTGCTCAAAAAAATTTTGATATGTGTACGTCTATTTTCAGAAAAAAAAGGTTAGTTAGAGACGTTTGTGGAAAGAGTGAAAACGCGCCACCATTAAGCTGCCCGATATGAAAGCGCAACAACGGAGGTGCAAGAGATAAGAAAATACACGTGATTACACACAGATTAGCTCTATATGAAAACCGCAACCCACGCACAACGCAAGCATGAAAATACACATTATTACGAACAGACCTGTTTTATATGATAACACAACAACCAGTGTTGTCAGATGCTACCGAGCAAATAAGCGAATACTCATCACAAAATAAACCCAAAAAACGAGGAAATATGGTGATTTTTTCATTTTTGTTAATATTCTTAGCTATGACGGAAGAAATGTCTTTAAAATATAGAGGAAAGTTCTAAAAAAAATTCTCCTGATTGTTTTTCACAGCGAAAACATTCGCAGCTATGCACGAAAGCGCATAGTTATTTAACATTGTGTCCAGGGTAGCCTCTCCGTTCGGTTGAAGGTAATTTGCAAGTTTGCCTGCGCATGATTAGTCTAACTTTGCATGTGAATTCAGGTATGTTTGACTTAATGTTTACTTGAACGTCTCCAAAGCATGTTTGAGCACTCGGGGGTGGGGGAGGTGGCCACCCCCACCTCCCTAGTCAACTAAAAAGGGGTGTATATAAATTTTGTTTCATACATTCACTTAGCAGGCCGGGTGGATGGCTGCGACGCACCTTCGCCCCCCTTGAAGGGGAGCCCTGCCCACGCATATGCACCCAACTAGTCGGTCATCGACAAACACGTCATTAGTGAACGTGCACTGATGAACATGATGATTAATAAAATAACCATATTTGCGAAAAAATAGAGATAAGCCCCTCCACCCGCCCCCCCCCCCTCGAAAAAAAAAAACAAACAAACGCGGCAAGCGACATGGAATTCTACAAGGGACTCAGTGAAGAAAGAAGTCTAAATCCGCTTAGTATGAGCGGAACTGCAAACTCTGACAACACCGGCAAGAAAATACACATTATTGCAAACCGATCTGCTCTACAAGAAAACACAACGTACAACACACACACACACACACACACACACACACACACACACACACACACACACACACACACACACACACACACACACACACACACACACACACACACACACACACACACACACACACACACACACACACACACACACACACACGCGCGCGCGCGCGCGCGCGCACACGATTACAAACAGATACACATTGCCGACGGCGCTGTAACAAGTCTAAGCGCAAAAAAAAAAACCGCTCGTCACAAGCACTAAACACACGTTAGAATGGTCCCTGGACGTCGCCATTAGCTAAGTGCACACCCCACATCTGGACAAAACGAAACGAGCCATTTCTTGCGTTCCCAGTGGTTCCTTACGCGTCAGCGGCACTTTCATCGAAAGAGGCCACCTAACACAGATGGCTAGGCTGCGGAAGCTCAAACCAAACAGGAAGATTCTTGTTTACCGACAGAGACTCTGTGAGTTTCTTTGTGTTTCAAGCTGCTGTACTTGGAAAGGCTGTGTTCAGGAGGTCGCGTGCAAGGTTGCAGTGCTACAGCGAAGGTCTTACTTTTAGCGTCTTTTTAAGGATTCGCTAAACATTAACGGTTATGACAAACTTCTTTTTATGTTTCGTCACATTCGGTATTGTTTCTATGCCTGCTTCGTGGAAAAGTGTTGCACCGTTACTTGTGCAACGCACAGACATTTCTTCTTCTTGGTAGACTGCGTATTTTCCAGCACCTCCGCGTGCTCTGTTGAACAATGCTCGCTCTTATTTAGTTTTGTTCACCTCACATGAAATGTCAGTACGAGCGACTGAGAAAAAAGAGATGAAGAAGACGAGCAAAAAAGAAAAAAAATGGCCCCGTATCTGTATGTTACACTGCAAATGTCGTCGAAAGACGATAGTCTTGCGTCTGGAGAGAGTGGGCAAAACATTTTTTCATGTTCTACGCAAGAAAATTGGTGAATGGTATTCTGGAGGCGCTGCGTTAAAGTGCCTCGAGCGTGCAGTCGAGGCGAACGAGCGCATCAAGTCACGTCACACGTGAGACATGAGCGCTATCTGGCAGTTATCCTGGAAAACAGAGAGCGCGGCGTGTGCGCCCGTCTCAGAGATGATAAGGTGTAGAAGGCAAGGCGACGGGTAGGTGCCACCACCGTGTCGTCTTAGGAAAGCGTCGGAAACACATGTCTTTTTGTGCAAGCGTTTCATGGTCAGCGCAGCGTGAAGAACGCTCTGGTCCTGAGAATTACGTATGTGTGCCCTTCTTAGTACAAAAAAATACACATACGTAATATTGACGAGTTGTTGTGGTGCCTCAGATATGCGCAATAATTGTTTTTTGAATTGACAATCACACAAGTATGAACGCTGAACCAGAGCAATATTGGTGGGCGCTGCGGATTGGGTCGGCCGTTTGAAGCATCGCTTGGCCACTATGGTGCCGTGGAGGGTACCGTTAAGCGCGGACAAACAGACAAATGTACAGACAGACAGACAGGCAGACAGACAGATCAAAATTTTTGCGTCGAAGTTCCCCAAGCAAGACTATCGTCTTAAAAAAAAAGAGGATGAGGAGCAGAACAAGTAGAAGGAAAACAAAAATAAAGAGAAGGACGCGGCTCTCGCTTTCATCCTAGACTTGGCCCGTTGTCCGAATGGGGTGTGTGCCACTTATACTATGATTTACTATACCCTACGAATAGGCATGGACCCTATGATTCTTGATGAGAAGGCGTCCACGGTTTCCATTCTTTCCTCTCTTTGTCTTATAGAAAATAGCCATGCTCGTTGAGAGTGTTTAATCTAGCAGTGAAGCGAACGCATTTCTTTCTAGACAAGCTTTCATGCAGCCTCGCTGGTACACTTTAAACGCAGCAAATAGCGCTTCCTGTATCGCTCGCTGCACTCATCAAATTTCTGTAGTGTGCCCACTATCTCAGAAAGTCGCATGTATGGTATCGGTTGGCGGTGGTTACGTAGCGCTTTCAATACGCTGTCCCAAAACGAAACTCGGTTTTACCGACGTACCCTTTCCGGAGGTCCATCAGTGCGTGACCGTGTGCATTCGAGTACATCGCGTTTCTGATTGCGCCGTCATATTCGGAGGGCGTCGCAACGACGACGGAGACACCACTGACATTACAACGAGGGTGAGACTACGTGATGGTGCTCCCCGTGCAAGACGTACGTGACTGCGCCGACTGCTGTCCCGAAGGCGTGAGCTCGTATAGGGAGGGTGTGGAGGTACAGCGAGCGGGCTGGCGCCATCACTCACGGAGGCTCGATATGTACGCTTCCGGAATGCGTTATTAGTGACGACACGCCGAAACGATTCCGATGCGAGCTCCTCTGAGAGAGCGTGACGACCGAGATTGACGGCGACCGACGGAACAGGGTCGCAGAGAGTCGTGTCGTCATTTCTGCTGGTTTTTTACTGCAACACCGTTTTGCGCTTCTGCTTATTGGTTGCTTTGCTGGTAATTTGTCGACGGATGTTGGTTGCGGTTATCTAAACCCATTGAAGTTGATTTTTTACTGTAGCATGACAAATCGGAAAGTAACACGAAAGAAATACGTAGGAAAAGAAAGGAAATTATTAAACAATGATAAAAAGAAATAAATCTTCTTCATTTACGCGAATGGTCTTGACAATGACAATTGAGGTATGGTAACTGGGACTAAATAGGCGACAATGAATGATGCAAACAGGCCCGAGTAATGGTGAAATATTATGCACGCTGTTTGCACCATATTTTGTAGCATATTTACTCAGCTTTTGTGCACTTACTTTGTCACTGAACAGAAGGTCCCCCTTCAACAAAAACCAAAACGGGCTTCCTGACTCGAAGCGGTCCATTTGTTGGTGTCCTACCTGTTTTATTGTAACCATTTGACCAAAAACTTTGAAAACACATTGTTACAGCGACGCGTGCAATGAAATTAGTCATTTTTTTCTTGAATAAGAAGTTATTTTCAACGGGACATGGTGCTGAATCCTTGTTATTGTGCTAGAAGGTTATGTTCATATACCAATTAGGTTAGAGACCATGTGCTCTGAGAGTGCACTGTGTTACAAGAGTTCAACGACAGCGTTGTCTGAGAGAAGGCCATCATGAATTAAAAACAGAGATACCAGACCAAGGCTGTTCAGAAGACCCATGAGAAAGCGTAGTGGTATGGTCGCCATGATCCAACATGGTATTAGTCAGCAGAGTAACTTGTTGGGCGATTTGGTTCATTCATAACGGTGCATATGGCGCAAAAAACACACAAAAGAAGAACAAGCACTTGTCCATCTCTCTTTTTTTTTTTCGCGCCATAAGTTACGTTAAGAATGGTATTAAACAACAGATACCTAGGGTCTTCTCTAGGACTCTACTGGTTGGCTCCTTAGGATCTGAATGAAATTGTATGTGTCTCTCACGTAGCCAGCAAGCTCTTTTTGGTATCGCAAGTACATGATAATACCAGGTTGAGCATATTTGGAAACTAGCGCCTGTATTTTTACACGAACGCTGTCATGAGTCGATAAATATCATATTCTGTTTTACTCTCGCCCGTCGAGAGAGAAAGGGGGAACGAGAGGCGAAGGTTAAACATAAGTGTATGCGTTTTGCTACATTACGTAGGAGGAATGTTATTATGGGGATAAAATATATCGTAGGAAAGAAGGTATCAGGACGAACACATAAGGCTGATTATCACGCCTACTATCGACAAACGAAAGCAGTCTGTAACGCCTGTAGGCTTTGGTAGGCGCTCGTATAGGGTGAATGCCTTATGTGAGAGGCACTTATCTAGCCTTTGAAGTCCCAAAACACGTGTCTCCACTTCGCGTTGAGGGAAGAGCACCGTAGCGGGAAAAATTATTATTAAGGAGCTTTAGCATAGCGTACGCAAAGCTTGCGGGTGTTATGGGCGTTGTGTTAGCGTTGGTCACTCAACGGGAGCCCGCAACAGCTTCGTTTACGACGCATGCGCAACGCAAACACAAAGCTTTGCGTCGCGCGCTTCTAAAACTCTCTATTGAATTCTTCCGCTATCGTCTACAATGTCCACGCAAACGCCAGGCCATCATAAGCCTTAGTTGAGATATTACAGCTCCTTGCATAATATGCCTGAATTTGCCAAAATAACAGTGCAAAATATCCGACACTGCACCAATTTGGTCTGCGACAGGCAACTAGGGAATTCAGCTGGCATCGAGAGAAAGAAGTGATGCCGTACGTCAGGTCAATGTAAAATGCTTTTCCTTGTGATTACGCCCATCAGTGCCCGTTTTCGGTCAGATTAGCTTGATTAGACTGAAAAAAAGGAGAAGTATTTATGTACGTAATGTGTTTTTGAAGACAAGAGACCCACAGAGTGGAGTTTAAGAAGCAGATATTCTGTCTTACGGAACAACCGGAAAAACTATTTCGAAATTTGTGTGAAATCTTGCGTACGCTGCGTGGCAGATCAGGCATGCTCGTGCTAGATCGAGCTGACTTAAATGTGTGGTCTTTCAAAGCCTAGGAAACGCATCATTAAAAAATAGTATGGAGTTTTAAAAGGGCTTATTCATAGTGGTTCAGTGCCACAAAAAGTTGACGCACGAAATAAGGTGATTAGATCAAAAGCTAGTTGTTTTGCTATATAAAACTTAATAAAGCTAGCAGATTATGTGGAATTGACAATATTTTACTATTTGAACTAACCTCTATACCACTACATGTGTCACATAATGCTCCAGACAAAGCGTGGCAAAGCGAGGGCGGGAAAAATACATATTTCTAATGATTTGAGCAATGTATTCGTGAGGGCTGCTCTCGTTTCGAGGATCTCGTGCGCAGTGATAATTATGAAATATTTATTAGCCCAAAGCGCTTTAAACAGGACGTTCTTCTATGCAGTGTGCAGAAGAGGGTTTGTAAGAGAGGTATAGCAGCCCATTGCTCCTATAGAGACCCGATATCTGTTTCGTATGACGTGGGAAGTGAGAGACTTCTGAAGTTTTTAATAGCGTGATGATTGTTTGTGGAAAACTTGAGTAAAAGGTGTCACCACCTTGACTTTACAAGCAGCTTATTATCTTCATATGCTTATTTATAGCTATACGGAGACTAATTTGTTCCGGTGTCCCACTTTCTTGTGTATCGTAAATGCAGCTTTTGCTTTCTTGCCCTTCCCGTCTGGATACTTTCATATGCCATTCTCGTGAAGCTGTGGGGTTTCACGGTGGCGAATGTTTGTGCAACACTTGAATTACTCCTACTTGCGCGTATGTGCCCCACGCTAAGAGTGAGCAAGCGTAAGAACAAGAAAACACTTGCTTAATACGCGAATACGCATTATTGACAAGTGACAGTTTTGAAATATGTGCTACAAGAGTCATTTCTGAAAACACAAGCTGTCAATGTATGAATAATGTACCGGAAAAAGTGTGTTGTCAGAGAACGCAGCCTCCTATTCATTTTGAAATATAAAACTTCCCAGAAGAAAATACATTAGAACCTTATTTCGTGTGCATTTGACATTAAATTCACTGCTTGAAGATCCTGCACGAAAATATTTTGCAAACATTTATTAATCTGTAGAAAGGTTCCGCCTTTCTGCAAAAAAACAACATTAAAAGGATTCTTAGAAGATGCGTGGCCATGTCCTGCGTAATGCGAGGCGAGACAATGATGGCGTCGCGGAACAATTTTATGGTTCTAGCCTCGATGAAGAATCAAGTATTGAGCGTACACTATGTAAAATTCTTCTTGTCCCCTTTTGTCTAATGATGCATCTGAGTGTGTTAAAGCAGGATCAGCATGGCTTATATTTGATGTATTGCTCTAATTGCTGAACAGTGTCTGGGCACATCATCGCGGCCCGTACACACCGCGGCACGTACACGTGCACACTGGAGAAGACGACGGTGAGGTGTATTTCGATCCCCGCCATGGTGGTCTAGTGGCTAAGGCACTCGGGTTGACCCGCAGGTCGTGGGATCGAATTCCGGCTGCGGCAGCTGCATTTCCGAAGGAGGCGGAAATGTTGTAGGCCCATGTGCTCAGATTTGGGTGCACGTTAATCAATGCCAGGTGGTCGAAATTTCCGGAGCCCTCCACTACGGCGTCTCTCATAATCAAATGGTGGTTTTGGGACGTTAAACCACACATATCAATCAGATGTATTTCGAATAAACTATGTTTTACTTGGTCCTGGCCTGGGTGAGCTCCGTAACCTAAGTATATCAACCCTTTTTCTCTCACCATGGTGTCTCTTTTTTTCTTTCCTCTGCTTGGAGATCCTACACGTGTCAATTCCAAGTGGTGAAAATTGGGCCGTCGAATGCATGGCTGTCGTAGAGTCTTAACGGCTAGCGCATCCGATTCTGGCTTCCACAGTCAGCATGCAGAAGCTAGAATAGAGAGACGATCAGGCATTACCACCATCACTACAACTTCTTCTTCTTCTTCTTCTTCTTCTTCTTCTTCTTCTTCTTCTTCTTCTTCTTCTTCTTCTTCTTCTTCTTCTTCTTCTTCTTCTTCTTCTTCTTCTTCTTCTTCTTCTTCTTCTTCTTCTTCTTCTTCTTCTTCTTCTTCTTCTTCTTCTTCTTCTTCTTCTTCTTCTTCTTCTTCTTCTTCTTCTTCTTCTTCTATATTATATTGATAATAATATTATTATCAATATAATAACAATATTATTAAGTTATGGGATTCTACGTGCCAAACCACAATGTAATCATGACACACGCTGTTGTAGAAGGCCGTATGACTGATCTTGACCACCTGTGATCTTTAAGGCACATTGACATGGCGAATAAATTGGTACTTGGTTACACAAATTCTAACGCCACAGCTTAGACGCACAGGTGGCTGCTTTCTGTTGTACAATTTTTAACAATTCCTTTTCAGTTAGTTACGACGTTGCAAAGGAGCGACCTGAAGAAATGTTTGGTAGAAGACTCGACAGATTTTTCTTGGACTCAGGGAACGAAAACAAATAGTTTCGCAAAACGATATATTTGTCCGACGTTGTTGTGTTATAAGTAAAAAAAAGGTAAATAATTACAATTTGTGATTGAGTGGGTGATTTGTAAGAAGTTCAGTCAGAAATACGCCGCCATTGCTTAAAACGAGGCTACAGGGAGGCAAATTGGGTGAATGAAGGCACTGACCCGAATGAACACATAGTGACGCCGCTTTTTGCTGCGAGATACGGGTTGGGAAGCTTCTTCAAGGCTTCTTGCTTTGTTTTTGGTCGAGACACTAAGACCAAAAATTTTAAAGCGATATCCAACGAGAAAGGGAAAGTTATAAGTTATTCTGTTGAAACCCGGCGGACCCACTAACTGGATTATTCATATCTCAATTTTCTTCACACAGCACTCTTTGCGCTGTAGAGGCTGCGCAAGATGGCTATCGGGGTGCATAGCCCTCTTCAAAAATGTGCTTCAGCATCGATTGACGAGCACTCTTTAAAGGCATATTTCTTCATCCCATTTTATGGGTCTGACTCGTGGTCGCTCCTTCAATTTGCATAGACGGCCACAACAGTCTGAATAAGAGAAACGCACGTGCGGATATTGCCCAAGTGCCATTGCGTGAGCCTGGTCGGGGCAAACGGCGTACTCTGCCATTCTTGTTGCTGGATTCATACGAAAACACAACTGTTGCCCAATCAGAAATATGCGTTTTGACATTCACACGACAACTTACAACAGACGCGCTAGTAACAAAACATTGGATGACAACATGCGGACGCAGTACGAGCACTTTATCTGTTCGTGATACTCCCTTGGGTCGTGAATGCGGATTCCAGGAATGATGGGACGGTGTGAAGTACAGCGACAAGTACAGAGCGAGAGGTACGTGAAGAGGAAATCGTGTTTGTGCTGCTGTCCTGGTGTTTAAAAAAGCCACTTTCTGAGCGCAGACTGCGTGACTGATGTTAGAGTGCCAGCAGAGGATGGAGCCAGCGTGTCGCGTCGCGTAGTGTTTTGTAAGGGCTATAGCCTCCCAGGTGTGTCTCTATGGGCCTCACGCAGGCCATATGCTTGGACACGTTGAGCGGCATCGATAAGCGCGCACGTGTGAAAGCGCGTTCATTTGTCATAGCGCGCGAAAACACTGCTGTCCCCTGCGGTATATAGCTTCAGCTTCGTTGATAGCGATCTTTCGAACGAGTTACGCCTACACGAGCGGGCCGTAACGCGGCGGGCTTAACGTGAGGCCGGCCTTCGCTGCAGGGGCAGGGATTTGGTGGACCGGTTCGTTGATTACGCTCACCTCCGACGCGGGTTACTGCACCCGGCCGGCCACCAGAGAAAGCTGTACTGCGCGGGATTTGTAAACATCGCACGCGACGAGATGTTCACGGGATGTTTTTTGAAGCGTGCAGGGCTCTTTACGGGGTGAGAGTTCACTTTGCGCAATCAGTGGAGTGCGCTGATGATCCGGGTGTGAGCGTTATAGCGAGAATCGGCTCGTGACACTGCTGTTATAAAGAGATTTTCGCGCTCCGCTATTCTTATATTGTTCGACCAAATTTGACCAGATGTCTCTCGGAAAGGCACGTTGGAAGAACATAGTTGCGATAGATTCATTTCTCGGAAAGTTGTCGCTACGGGTTTTGCCGCTGCTGCTTTTACTAATCTTGCCCTTTTTCCTTCCCTTCCCCCCCCCCCCCCCAAAAAAAAAATGCCCGCAGGGTCAATTATCGAAAGATACTAAAAAACATTAAATATGAACGAAATAAAGCGATGCATAACCGAGGGGGATGCTTTGACAGAATGAAAGGAAATATCAGGAAATCTTGTGCGAAACAGCGCAAGAAAGCTGGTGCGAGTAAACTTAAACGCAAATGTTTAATGTCACTTGTAGAATGGCCGCACCACGATGAACCTTCCCTCGCGGGATTAGGATTATCGTCCACCGGATCACCAAATAAAGTATTTCTCGCTCACTCTCTGACTTGTAGAATATGTATTTCTGTATTGCATAATTGAGACTACAAATGTAAGCGGAGGCAGAGCACTCATAAGGTACACACATTAACAATGACTGGTGGATTAAAGGTAAGTGAGGTAGGGCTATTTAATATATCGTGGTCTACCCCCCCCCCCCCCCATTTTTTTTCGCCACGTTTGATGCATCGGGAAACGAACAGGCTTTGTAAGGTATGCGCAAATGAAGATGATGCGATGATGTACTAGTAACACCATGCGTATACATGGCCACCGGCTCTCAGGGGTACAGTTGGAATGCAACAGCTGGAGTTCTGGGCCGCCACTATTCCGCCATTATCTTTGAAAACCTGCATGGACGTAACGTTGCCCTTTTCATAAGGACAAAAGAGTTCCTTCAGAGTAAACATATGAAAAAGACTTGGCACCATCCTTAAATAAATTGGCAGGAAGGCAGACACCAGACCTCCTTCCCTGTGTGCACACCTGTGCTCGTGGCTCAGATTTTTACCACAGCATGTCCAAGTGGAAATCAGCACCAGCAGCAGAAACTTCCACCAACGACACACCGGGTCTGATACAATGAAACTAAGGCATGCGAGCGGTGGGAACACATTGAAATTTCTTATCAGCACCCCGTGCTTTGGTGCTTTTATTTGTTTATTTTTTGTGGTCCTCATAGTTTTCACTGCTGTCAGAGCGCATGTGCGTGTTTTCATACGTAAGTCAAATACTTCGAAAATAAGTCATCAGGGGCAGTAAAGCGCTTGCGTTTGATTACTTTTATGTGTCCTTCTGGGCGCTGTTGTTTTTCTGAAAGCCATTGCTCCTAAAACTAACCTATCGGTACATATTAGTATACGTATTTCGCAAATCGACATTTTATATACATTTGATGACAGTTTGCTAAAATTAATACGTGCAGTCTGAATGTTAGAAAGCAGGGCCGTGCGAACTATAAGTGAAAAGGTGTGAATTTAAAATACGTCATTCACACAACAAAGCCGTGACCAGCGGTGACAAACAGGATACTGTTTAGGAGAAGACGTTATGTGAACAAATGAAAAAAGACAAATGAGGGCTGCCTCAGGGAACGAACTGGGACGCAGTCGGCAAGAAAAGAACCTAATGATTTCGCCATTTTTGTTCCTTTTATCTTCAGCATGCGGTGTACGTAAGAGCCAGCTTTCTGAATGTCCGAGCAATTTTCACCCGCAGAGCCCACGTAATCCAGACAGGGCTGAGATAAATTTGCTGTGAATCCTACCGGCTGCGAACCGGAATCCCAGTCAGCGTCAGTTCGAAGCGCCACTGGTCTGTTTGCCTGCCTCTTATTGATTCATTAGGGGCGGTAATGAAATCCAGACTCAGTGCACACCAACTTCTCTTCTGTCCACTTTTGTTTTGATGGTGGACTTAGAGGCACGTCTGGAACCATTTAGTGGGCCGAGGGCACTCCTCTGCGCAAACCAGCAAGCACCCAAGTAAGACCGGAACTCGGCTGAGACTCGTAGCCTCTTCTCATCGGTTTCGCCGGCAACGAGGACTGGATTAACACCTTCTCCGCCCCACTCAGACTCTCCGCAGTCATCGTCGAGCCGCCGTTGGTTACCACTGGTGACTTATTTGCTTGAAGCCTCCACAGGGAAGATCTCCCGTTAACGAAATTAGTACTTTTTCATGTACTAGACGTTGACGTCAATTCTTTTGATCTATTACTATTCGTAACTGTAATAGCGGCCCTTGAATCCGTTGCTTTCTTGAGGCAGGTATTATGATGAAAGATTTGCCTCGGAGCGTAATGTTTTGCTTGCATTAAAAATGTGGTGTAACGAATATTTGATTGTTTTGCATTGGAGCAGGACTTTCAGACTACTACACCATGCCGACAGGGGAGTTTGTTATCACAGGCTGAATATTAACTGAATAATTTCCTTTACCGTTTTCAGCAAACATGAATTCGAGAAGCTGATGAAGAAAGCTTCGAAACAATTTTGACAGCTTTAGCTTTTTTTGTTGTGCCTCCCGCGTTGCATATTTAGGTGAAGTTAGGTTGGTACCTGAGCTTTGTGTTGAATGTCACTACATGAAGCACACTAAAGGAATATAGAAGTGAGTGGGAAACGGAGACATTAGCACTCGTCTTTCAGAAGTTGTTAGCCAGTTCGTTGGTCTGATCGTGGTGTGTTTGTATGTGTTCAAAAGCACAGTCGATTCTAATCGACCTGACACTACCTGAAGAGCCACAGCAATTTTAATTGCCTTTTCTTAGTGGTTGTGGCGTCGCTATTATATGTTCCAACAAAGCCAGGGGAATTAAGGTTTCTGCAACGGAAACCAGACTTAATGATCGCTTGCGAATTTCACGCGCATTAGCTGCAGCCCCTCTTCCAGAATTAAACTGGCTCGAAAGCAGCACATTATATCTCCTGGGACTTTCTGGCAGCTGCACTGAAGCAGCAAGATAATAATGAAGCAAAGCTCCTGCAACAACATCTACACTTTAATTTCTTCGCAGCCACCTAATACCTTGCTGGCAGTTGCTCAAACGTTTAGCCAGTATGATAGAATTATTCAACTAGTTTTTTGATTAGCTATTCAGATTACACTCACTGTATAGCTCAATATATAATGTTAAATGATGCGTTGACCACAAGGTTGTGTGTCCAGTGTTTGTTCAGATTAAAGTAAACAAATAAACCTTGCATCCGCTTGACTGTTAAAGAAACCTATTGGGACATAGTAGTTCCTGCAGGATTCCAGCAGAGTTTGCAGGAACTACTGCAGGAACCCAATGTGCGGTGCCCCGCAGTGCAGTATCCCGTCGTGCAACTACCCTGACATTTCCCAACTTCCACGGACTGTGTGGAATTTTATCAAGGCAGATGCAGTGAAAAAATAACGGCACGTAATCAAACAGATGGTGGGACATTGCTACACGCACAAACAAGCCGCTGATATTGCTAGAAATTGAGAACAACGTTCCCGGCCCCAAAGAAGGTCTGAAAATACTGCTGCCCAATCTGGACCATCACCGTGGTGTCATGATACAGCGGACCATCTGTCTTCTCTTTCCCGACAGCTACACCCACTTCCTCAGCCACCACCCCACCCCCCAATGCGCTGCATTCAGTGAGCACATAAAAGACGCAGAATAAAAGAAGGCGGCGACATATGTCGAGTGGCCGTCCTTATCACCACGCCACGCCCTCGGAGCGATGGCACAAGATTCGACTAAGTATCTCCGTGACCTAAACCTACGTGTCATCGCTGCGTCGAGATCCCTAATAAGCACAAAGCGCACACTCCTCACTGGATTTTCCCATCAGCTCGAAGCGGATTGCAAGTTCTGGATATCTTGGAGCCAGTCCTTGCGAGCCTTTTTTAACCTCAAGGATTTCAGTGTACTTCATCTAAGACAGTGGAAGTCAACACGTACTCTGTGACAGTTCGAATTTGGTACTTTCTGCGCACACGCAGTATACGCTGCTTTGCTTGCCCAGCGTATTATTTTACCTCTAGTTCCTCATCTATTTTTTTACTCCCCATTCTCTCTTCTGTCTTGTAGGGTAGCAAACCGAGTTCAACCGGGTCAACCCTCTACCCTTTCATTTGCTTTCGATCTCGGTATCCATGGAAATTCTTATATATATATATATATATATATATATATATATATATATATATATATATATATATATATATATATATATATATATATATATATATATATATATATATATATATATATATATATATATATATATATCATAAATAATAAAGCAAGCCGTTTGTTCCAATTTTCGGTTTACTGTTTGCAGATGACAGTGCAGATGTAGAAGTTTTGCCCCTTCATGAAAGTACTTCTTCCAGTTGCGACCACACTGATCTGGGCAGTGATTGAATACTGGAGTGATGCAGCGTGTTTTGTAACATTTCTTCTAGGTAGCGTGTTAGTTTGTAACTTCCACCAGTTCATCTTGCCCATTATCAGGTACTGGAATCAAAATATTGAAAGGCGTATGAATAACATAGTTTCAAAGTGTTTTAAAATACGCATTCGCTATCAACGAACATCATAGAAGATTTATGTATACGCAGAACGCAGCACGTCTCTCGTCCTTATAAGGCAACCACACAATGTGAGTAAAATGTCTGCCCTCGTGCCTCGGAAATGTTGCAGGATAAATTATACAGGACAGCTGCAGGACGTATAAAAAAACTGGATAGCCAGTATACGTAAAGGTAGATCCCACCTAAAAGTGGCAGAGTAGTTGCGGAAACTTTTGTTAAATATAATGTTACTGGGCAAATGAACGTGGTCTTCAGTGCAGGGCTTCACTTGCTTTAGCGGCTCTATGGGCTTGTTCACTGGGATTGTGAAATGGCATTTGCTACAACAATGTGTGGAACAAAGCGTATTTTAAAATGTGTGCTTTTGTTTGTATATGCCGAAAATGCATGTTCTGAATGTTTGATTATTTTGATTATATAAAAGAATTATATTATGGCATGCCAGTATCTTCTACCAATGAAATATGTAACCGATGTATACAGATGTATGTTGCTGATGTGTTAATGTATATGTCACTGATGCAGACTGTTTTTTGGTTAATAGGGGGTGAGACCTCGTCAGGCTTTTAGCCTTTAGTCTTTGCCTCCCGCAGGAAAAAAGCTCTGTATTTTTTCTCCTGCAAAATAAAGAATGTTGAATGTTGAAGGTTGAATGTTGTTCGATCAAAGCCATCTGATCTCCCTATCCTTGCTAGGAATGCAGGAAGCCACTGCATTGTTCAAAATGTTGTAGGTGAGAAGAAGTATACAGATTGTTTGCAAATTGTGGAACTTACATATGTAAGTGTTCTCGTGCTTTTGTTTGTTAGGCCTGAAACCCAAGTGAAACCCAAGCCATGTGACGTGGGGAATTCCACACGAGCCTACCAGTTTCTCCTTCTAAAGAAAGGTTCATATCATTACTGCCAATTCAGGGTAACGTACAAGAAAGTCGATTTATAGTGAAAAGGAGAAAGATTTTGCACAGCTGAAAGAACTCAGGAACTTGCTTTCGCGTTCAACTGTCACCCATTCCCGCACTCTCCATGGATCTAACACACACACATTAGATGGTATTGAGAAAAGATCAAGAAAGGAGGGTTCCATTTTAGGTGGGGAAGATGAGGCGAAGAGGTTGGGGGTCGGGAGAGAAAGCAGAACTTCTCAAGAAAGGAGAGGTGCACGCGATCCATCTCACCTTTGCATTGAGCCTGCGGGTACACATGGGTCGCAAGGGCAAACGTTAATGCTAGGGAACACATTGGGATATGTTTGTGCAGCAATCAGGACCACG
The DNA here is from genome assembly GCF_043290135.1 of Rhipicephalus microplus. Taxonomy (NCBI): domain Eukaryota; kingdom Metazoa; phylum Arthropoda; class Arachnida; order Ixodida; family Ixodidae; genus Rhipicephalus; species Rhipicephalus microplus. The sequence goes on from NC_134700.1 coordinate 223,319,210, forward strand.
TATAGTTTGTTCTTGGGCCAATTGCCCCGCTTGATGAAGTGGTGAGGCAGCTTCCTCACCGGCCGTGGGCATTGCATGACGTTTCTTTGGAAGAGAGTAAGAAAGGGTCTGTCCAAACATGCCGAGGCCGGTGTATGACCCCGACAGGCTAAAGCCTACGTTCGTGTGCACGTACTGCACTGCGCCGATGACTAGCATGTTTCCTTATTGGCGCTCCAAGCACCCGGACAGCGTCCTGTAGAACAGTCGCCCTACATGATAGCCCAA